>NW_022147140.1:1188442-1284745 GCF_002938485.1 Sitophilus oryzae
ATCAGTATGCTTCGTTCAGTTACGTATTGCTATATATATATATATATATATATATATATATATATATATATATATATATATATATATATATATATATATATATATATATATATGCTACTATATATATACTATATATATATATATATATATATATATATATATATATATATATATATATATATATATATATATATATATATATATATATATATATATATATATATATATATATATATATATATATATATATATATATATATATATATATGCAACGTAATAACAACTTGTGCTATATATGGTTAGATAAAAAATTACTTGAGATATCTTGAGGACCAAGTTTTCTTTGTATACCATTCTGTTTTTATGGTTTGATTGGTATGATGTAAACTAATATTCTAAAGTTAATTTTTTATCGTTCTCTATTTTCTGACGTAAGAGAATTGAATATGTTTTATTATAGGCATTAAATTTTTCTTCTATATACCTAATTTTTTCTTTTGGTATAGCTGTTAGACAGTCATCAACATACCGATAAAAAAGGGTATTTCAAAATCGATATCAGATAGAACTTTACTCTCCAAGTGTTCCATAACCATTTGCGCTGCAACACTAGAAATCGACGCCCCCATTGCACAACCCTCAATCTGCTTATAAATTTGGTCTTTATACATAAAGTAAGTTGAGTTAAGCGTAAGTTCAGTATCTTCAATAAATTCGTTCATCGGGATATCAGTGTATTGCTTAATTTCGTCCCATTTTTCTTCGATTAACTTTGTTACTAATTTAATTGGGATACTGGTATATAGGGAAATTACATCTAAAGATACTAATATGTAATTTTGTGGTGACCCAGCTATCTTTTATTTTCTTTGAGATCAATGGAGTCTCTAATGTAATTATTTTTATAAACATATTATTGAGGATGTTTTTAAAAATTTAGAGAGTAAATTGAACGGGGATTGAATACAGGATACAATGGGTCATAACGGTACCGTCATTTTGTAATTTTAAGGAAGTCCATAAATTTTCGGTGTAATGGCATTATGAATTTTAAGATTTTTGCAACACTTGGAGGAATATAAGTTTTTTATCCCACCTGTCAGTTTCGTTATTTTTGTTTTTGATATTTTTTTGTAGGGTCTGTTTTTGTAGGTTTTTTATCTTCTAATAGTGTATTCATTTTTTTATCATAATCAGATTCTGTCATAATGACTGTTTTACTTGTCTTGTCGGCTCTTAAAACTTTTAAATGCGTGTGGTTCTTTAGAAACTGGTTTTGTTTTTTATTTTTTAATTTTTAGTTTATTATCTCTTTTTTGCCTCTTAGACTTATTTTTTAATTTGTTCGAAAGTTCGTTATTATATTACACGTTTTTGCTCTTATTTCGTCCTGCTCGTATAATCTTAAATGTTTTATACCATTTTCAATGTTACAAATGATTTCATTAGTGGGTATTTGTTTGTCATTATCGATCTTAACTGCAAAATTAGGCCCTAAACTTAAGATATCTGATGCGTACTGTGGTATGTCTATATCTGTCAGATTCTCGATCCAATTTAAATTTATTTTTCTGTGTATGTCGATTGAATTGAAGTGGGTTTTTAATTTTATTTATGTGCTTTGTTTGATTTTTTTTTTAAACATATTTCTACTTTTTATTAATAGTTGTTTCAAATTCCTCAAATGTGTCATAAGGGATACCTTTCATTATATCCAATCTTAATTTTTGTTTGTTATTGGTTAGGTTTTGGATGGTTTTAGACGTATCACTAATTAATAAGTTCAATGTATTTAGAATTAAATTTTGATAAGTTTGCTTAAATCTACGTTCGAGGCTTACATCAATAAATTTTAAGTGAGATATCTTGAATCTTAAAAAAGTTGGTGTTAAATCTTCCGTTTTGCATCTCAATAAGAATATTCTCCTGTTCTTTTGGTTGACAATCTTCTTTGAAATATTTTCTTCAAGCTCTTCATATTCTGGACTATATTTATTCCATATTTATTTTCGGTGGTTTTGTAATTAAACATTTTTCGCCTCTGAATATATTTTTTGTTTCGTTTCTTTGACCTGTATACTATATATTTTTTTGTTTTCACTCTTGGCTTTAGGTCGTTGGGGTTGCAAAGATGTTTCTAGATTTTCATTATTTTTTTATTTTGTGACGACGTTTCGACAGTATATGTCTTTCAAGCCTCTTTAAGTACATAAAAACAGTCAGTTAAAATCAATAAGATAAATGTCAAACTAAAGGTCTTACCTTGAACGTAGATTCTTACAGAGTTAAAATTTGTTAAACTGGACAACACAATAACACATATTAACTATTGTTTTTAATTGTTTTTGGACATTACACTTTACTACGAGCACGTACGTATTTCCTTGCAGATCGCTCTGTATAAAACATATTTATAGGTTCAATACCCGATGTCTACTGTTCTTAGTGCGTTAGAGGATCGACAGATATAAGCAAAATATATCGTCACAAAATAAAAAAATAATGAACAAAATCTAGAAACATCTTTGCAACCCCAACGACCTAAAGCCAAGAGTGAAAACAAAAAAAAAAAATAATAATATATATATATATATATATATATATATATATATATATAACTATATATATATATATATATATATATATATATATATATATATATATATACTATATATATATATAAACGTTTGATTGAAATCAAGGTAAAAACTAGAAAAATAATACATTGAGTACACCAGTAGGTATATTATAAACAAAAATAATCAACAGGTGTAGACAAAACAACCACAAAACTTCAATTTGGAAATAACAATACTGGCAATATTGCAATAACAATAACTCTGCTGAGGAAAAAAAAACACAATCATAGGGGAAAAAGGAAGAGAGCTTTAAAGAAAGAGACACAAAATGTTCACAAAATTATTATTATTAAATCAGAATAAAATTAACTGGCCACTTATCCAAAACATATATTAATCCATACTATGCCTACAAACATTCGTGGCGATTCCAACCGCCAACGCTAAGCCACATACGGACACAGTGTTGGCGGATGGAATCGCCATGTTCCACAGAGCAAATAGTTGTATGTTTGGAGAGTAGCCAGTGTATTTTGATATTTTAAAAAAAAACTGCTTCTCCTATGGTGCCTGAAGAAGCGACAATAAAGTCGCGAAACTTCGCAAAAACATTGTTTCTTTTCGAGCCTTCCCAAACACCCACGATTTTCTTTCTGCGTATTAAGAAGGATGTCGTTATTTTCTATAATTTTTAATAAATATACTAAAAGTAGAATTGTAATTTTAAGATATATGGATCAGCTTAAATATTAGGTGATTAATATTCTTAAAAGTTTTATTTGTTCTTCCACCAACATTCTTCCTCACCACACTCGCTGTATACAATAGAATAACTTTTGCGGAAATCCTTAGTAAATGTTACTTTCACTACAGTAAATGGTAGAAATTACTAGGAAAGTCGACAAATCTCTTTAAAATACCATTCACTGGTCCAATGCGTAATTGCTAGCATTTTCTAGTGAATGTTAACAATCACTAATTTCTAACTTTCACTGTAACATATACATTTATTATATTATATAATCTAACTAATCAATAAATATTTTTACCAAATACTTTAACTAAATAGCAGACAAATAAATGGTTTAAGAATGGAAACCAGTTTGTCCTCCAATTTATTCTGATATATGTTGTCTGCAATGTAACAACTTGTACAAAAAATTACAATGCAAACTGTCAATCTTTAAAGTTTAAAGGATATCGTGATAACATAACTTGTATACAGGGTGTTAAAAAATAGTGTATCTAACGTTGGTGGGTGATTCTACAGATAAAAATAAAACAAAAAGTTCCTATAAACATATGCCCTATACCTAATGCTTCCCGAAGAATTTACAGCCGTCAAAAGGGTAAATAAATATAATATATGTTACTTATTTTTAAGAATATTGGTAAACCGTTTTTCTTGAATTTTTTTGTCTTACATGTATGTAAGAGTACCAATAAAAATAGTAGAGTAACTTACATGTATTTTTTTTTCCACAATAAGGGGCCGTCCTCTGCCGGAAACACTGCGACCTGTGAGGTCTATTGTGTTTAACTTACATGTATACAAGTTATACTATTTATTTTAATACCGAATAGTTACTAACTATAACATCTTTATGCAATGCAATTCATGTTTAGACGCATTTATCTCGGAAGTAATAAAAAGTAAGTTAGTGACTTTTGGCAGCAATGGGACGATATACTTGTGTAACTTACATGTATACAAGTATATCGTCCCATTGCTGCCAAAAGTCACTAACTTACTTTTTATTACTTCCGAGATAAATGCGTCTAAACATGAATTGCATTGCATAAAGATGTTATAGTTAGTAACTATTCGGTATTAAAATAAAACAAAAATAGCCAGAAATCGTAGTTAATGACTTTTGCAATATCCGCTTCAAAACATAGTTAGTGATTGAATTTGGTTGTTCGGGAAAATGTTAGTTAGTGACTTTTGGCAGCAATAGGACGATATGTAGTACCAATACCATAAAAGAGTAAAATGTATTTTAATGCCAAAACGAATGGCGATCGTGTAAAATTTCGTAACACCCCTGAAAGGGTACTTTCCCATTAAGGTAAAGAGTGCAAGTGGTGGTACTTCTTTTATCCTGGTAGATGCAGTAATTTCATTAAATGCTCCCTCTAGTATTTACTAAATTTTTGTATCATGTAGAAAAAAACGCCACCGTGCATAATTTTTGAGGATGTGTCTTTTTTTTAAACCTTTTTTTGTCACATCAGTTTTATGTTCGTATCCCAAATTATATTTGACAATTTTAAAAAATTAATAATTTTTAAATTAATTAACGTTCGGTTTTATTTTTGATCAATTTCAATTTCTCAATTTAATATTTCTGAAACTATCGAAATATATTTACTCATATCCTAGAGAATTATGTAAAATTATCAGAAAGGAAATCAAAAATGCAATAATATACAGGGTGTTCCATTTAAAAAAAATATCCCGATTCACTCACACTTTTTTGAGCCACCCTATAGAAGTTAAAATATTTTCCTGAAATACATCATCGCTCATACTTCATGTCTGCACTTAAACAAAATTCTCAAGTTTTTTATTCTAGTAGCTACAGATGCCCGACGCCCGACTATTGCCGGATCCTGTATATCTGACTTATTGAAACTAAATTAATTTAAACTAAAAAAAAATTATTTGACCCAAAATAAAAAAATAACTATAATATGCATAATTCATTTGGAGTCGGAAGAAGTGTAATTCAAATTAGAATTAATTTGAAATTTATTTTGCTTAAGTGCTATTATGAAAAGCAAAAGAATTCTCTCTAAAAACCGCGTATTTATTTAAACGCCTGGTCCTTAAACCACCTGAAGTTAAAAATCGGCGGTAACGTTTCTAGGGGTGCCTGCTGAAGTATGGGGTAATTACCGAGGTCCTTTTTTTAATATGTTAACTAATTCCGTTTTCTGTCGTTAGTCGGTGTTTTATCTGAATTTTCTCTTCCCTTCTTGCACACGGTAAAGAAAAAAAAACTAATTGAGTTTATCCAATGAGCCCTTAAATGTGAGGGGATCTTGATGTTAAGTAGGCGGTTCACTCGCTATGCAAAGTGTAAAGTTAAAGAGATTTTTTTCTAAACGGTAATATTTTGTGATACAAAAAAAATTGAACTTGTCCCTAAAACAACCGAACTTAGTATCAGTGTGGTTCAACTTCGGCAGCATATTCTTCCAATAGTAAAATCAGTAAAAAAGTTCGTATAAATTTATATTGTAAAATGTTTCGTTTAGGAGTTAAGCTTTATTCAGAACCTCGCAATTAGTGGAATAAATTAGTAGTTTCAATTAGCGTAGAAGTTTGTTTATTTAATTTTATTAATATTTATTAAGCATTCAAAACGTCAAAATTAGTGGTAGACATTTTCAATTAGTACAAAAAGTTATCAAACTTTTTACTTTTCCACTAATTATACTTCAAAATTTGCGAGAAATGTCATTTTGGTTTTCGATTATCCTCTGTCAAGAGAAATTGTGGTTAGAAATCAAAAGTTGATTGTTTTATAAGCCAAATATTAGGCTTTCTCTATGGATACAACTGATTAACGCAAGTTGTTGCTAAGATATTCTACACTAAAAAGTAGAAAGTGAAATTGAAAGCTTCATTCAGAACCTCGAAATCAGTGGAATAAATTAGTAGTTTCAATTAGCCGTAGAAGTTTGTTCACCTAATTTTAGTATTGAAAATACTTCTGGCAGCATTTATATGGGACCCGTCTTTGAAAAAACGACATGCTCGATGCCACACCAGTTCAATAACCTGCCTAATCAACTTGTAAACACGTAAGTCGATAGTTTAACCGGCGTTGATCATCGAATAGAGCAAGTACTTTTGAGGGCCGAAATGAGGTCTTATAATTTATCAGTGTGTGTGTGTGTGTGTGTATGGGCCAACTATTTTATGGATATGGATGTTTGTCTGGGCCGGCGGATAAAGAAAGCCCATATTATTATAAAAAAGAATATGTATCAAGACTGTCAAGGCATACGGGTTGTTAGGTACAGTTTGGCTATTTTAATCTAACTCTTTCCGTATGAGAAGCAAGGGGCAAATTATACGTGAAAGAGCAGAATCACATAAATAATAAATTTAGATTAATGTAATATTTTTTCTTGGCGCGTAGGATAGGTAACTGCATTAAAGGCAATAATTAATTAAATCATTAAGTTCCAAAACATAATAACTCGGGTCTCATCGGATCTGCTGATACATTTTGGTAAAATTTAGGCTATTAGGACCTATATTTTTTATGATTATTATTTTTTTAATTAACAACTTAGGACAAAGAAAAAGCTTGCACGGTTTCCACTGCCAACAGGCGTAAAAATAAATGAATCCAAAGCGTTGCCAAATATTTATTGGGATGAGTTATTATCCTTTTATTATTTAATTAGTGCTAACTTATCAAAGTTCACAACATGGTGAAATTTCAACAAAATCGGCCAACGGATCTTTGAGATATTAATAAAAAAGATCTATTAGAAAACACCTTGACACCCTGTGTCTTTAAAATTATAAATTTCCGGACACATGTTTATATGAACGTTTTACCTTAAAACACTGAAAGAATCACCTCCTGAAGTTTGGCCAGATACTTAATTAAACCCTGTATTTAAAAATGGCTAGCTAGTGATCTAGTAAGCTATGTTTATTTCAATGGGAAAAAAGTACATTTCATAAAAAATAAACAAACTCATAATACAAATACTATACACTAATTAATTCATTTTAAATGTATCTAAATAGGCACTTTAATAATTGAAAAATTGACAGGAGCACTTAAAATCACTTCATAGAATATACCAAATATGCAAAAAAATCCAATAATCAAACTAAAATCAAACTATACCTAAACGGCTAATAAAATAATAGTGACAAGACTAAATAAAAGTGACAAGACGCCGACATCGATAACGCGATGAGCAGTTTTAAATAATTATATTATTCCGAGTTATTATTACATACGTGTTTTACAATTATTGTAATACAGTAGCATTCCTTCAAATAAATTTTAATTTAAGTATTGTTAATATAGTCATATTAATGATTATAGCCCGAATGATTTCTAAAATAAAAATATCAAGCGTATTTTTATCAGAATTATCAAACGATTAAAAATAAGAAGAAATAGTTAATCTTTATTAACTTCCTAAGTGTTATATTTTAATATAATTAGGGACTATCTTAAGTTTAAATTATGGTAAACTTGTATGAGTTTCAATCATTTATATTTAAAGTGTTAGGGAAGACAATATAGATTTTAGGCAAGAGAACTCAAGGGAAGGACTGTGTAACTAGTAATTAAGACTTAACATTTTTTTTTACTTTATATTTTTCTGGTCGTTCACGTTGCACTTTGGCTCTTCGTTGTGTTTGATTTGACACACAATCTTAATTTCGGATATGATGCAGAACTGATAAATTGGATCAAATATATTAATTGCAATGTATGCAAAAAAATATTTTTGTTAACTTTGCAAATACTTAAGGCATGCAATAATTTTAAAAATTTTTGACGTGAGATTACTTCATAATTCTTGGTAGTCTTGAATGATAAATATTTGAATTATTATGGGTCTGTTTTGTTTAAGAAGCTAACAAATAATTTCAAAACCTCAACTATCAAAATATATTGGTAGCAAATTTTTAAAAGTATAATAAAAATAAAAGTATAATAATGTTCTATATTAATTGGACATACTGAATGTAAACTAGGTATAGTTGCTGCAATCGATAATATATTTTGCTGCTTATTTTCAGCACAACAAAATCCGTTATGATGAAACGAAAAAAAAAATACCGCTACTCATATTCTGGGCACCTATATGTATTTTTAATTTCATAATGATGTTTAAAAATACGTAGGTACATACTATGAGTAGTGGTTGTGACGGTTTTTTATATTAGGTATGATGAAAAGAAGCTGCAAACTAATTTATCGTTGGAGCCAACTATATTTTAATTTATTTTTATCTACAGTAAATATGCACGGTAAGGGTTCAAAAAATATGCCTATACTGTGAGGCAACTCCATTCGAATACAAATTAACATTTACCGGCACCTCGTTCACCCTTATTACCTCATTTCTATAAAAAAAATATTATGATTTATAACTTTTAATTTTTATTGTGAAAATTAATTTTTTTGTACGGCCAATTTAAATTTATGGGCCATCCATAAATTTAAATTTACACCTAAGTTCGAATATTGGTTAAACCTAGGAATACCCAGGTAATAGCCCGAAATATGCAAAAGAAGAAGTGAGTTTAGGTTAGACTAGAATTAGGTTTTAGTTGGTTTTGCATTAATAAAAATATAGACATAATCTAAACTTAAGCTAAACTGACCCCCTTTTTGCATATTTTGGGCTCCTGCGTGGGTAGGAGCCCGTCATAGTGTCGTGACCATGATCGTGACCATTCACGAATCTGCACACGTTCATCTCCATCATTAATATTTTCTTCACTAAATTCTTCACTTTTACAAAAAGCTATCACGACAAAAATCAAATATCAAAATTATTTAACGTTGCGAACGTTCAACTTGTTCACTATACGTATCTGGAATATATTTGTGAATAGCGATCAATGATACGTTTACGTTAGACTGCCGGAGTGCTGACGTCACAAATGTCAAATTGCTTTCCAACAAACAAGGTTTAGTTCTTTTATATTTCTATTGAGCTCTTCCAATGACGCCACAAGTTAATATAAAATGTAAGAAAACAGGTGATTGTTGCCAACCGCCGACTTGTATCTGGTATTTTCAATACGCCTATGATGGTTGCGCATGTTGCAAAATCTGTGAATTTTAATGTAAGCACTCAGAGCGTTATAATTAGTGGTAGTAATTTTCAATTAGTGGAAAAATTTAACAAACTTTTGACTTTCCCATTAATTATACTTCAAAATTTGCGAGGAATATCAATTTGGCCTTTGATTATCACCAGTCAAGAGAAATTGTGGTTATAAATCAAAAGTTGATTGTTTTATAAGGTAAATATTAGGCTTTCTCTATGGATACAACTGACTACCGCAAGCTGTTGCTAGGATATTCTATTAATTTTAATTGTATTAATTGTGTTTAATTGTTTAATTAAAATAAATAAAATATCCTATATATATATATATATATATATATATATATATATATATATATATATATATATATATATATATATATATATATATATATATATATATATATATATATATATATATATATATATATATATATATATATATATATATATATATATATATATATATATATATATATATATATATATATATATATATATATATATATATATATATATATATATATATATATATATATATATATATATATATAGCAAAACAGTTTGCGGTAGTCTGTTGTATCCATAGTAATCGATCAACGTTGTATATAATTCGATGTAATATCTATAGTATTGGATCTATTGTCCTGATTGTCCATTAATTTTGGAAAATATAAAAACAAATACATCAATTTTAACTGATTTTTTTGGTATGTGTAAAATGCTTAAAATTATGTCCGATGCAAAAGAATCAGGAAACATAGGTTGACATAGGTCAGTTGTCTTTGAACAGCTTTTATGTAATTTATGATTTTATTTAGTCACCACATTAAGAACGTGATAAATGAGTAATTTATCATATCAACAAATGTGATATAATATTTAGCTACTACTCATTTTCATTCGCTGATAAATGTTGGATCGAGTTATGTTTTTAAGTTGTTTATTTAACAAAAATGAAAACGTAATTACCGCCTCCCGCGTAGTAAACCGTTTAGGAAATTTCATTAGTTTCCATCTAGTCATATGCAGAGAGCTAGAGAGTGTCGCTTATAGAATTAATTGCCTCGATATATATAACGGAATCAACCGGCAAACTTCTCTTTTAAAAGACGGTTAAAGTTGTTATCTTTTGGCAAACTTCACCACCCCCTATACGACATTTCTAGTAGTAGACGTGTTGAAAGTTCTGAGAGACGATGATCCGTTCCAAACCGGATGCTACTGGTATTGTTCGACTTCTCGAGGAAAATAGAATAAAGGGGAGATATCACGGACGGTATTTCAGAAAAAAGAAAAGTTTCTTTCTATGATGGTAGATTTGATCTTATTTGATCCAGATAGAGGTTATTAATAGCATAAGGCATGAAATTAAATTTCTTTTTTAAATCTTTAATACATAGAATTTTACAATAGATCTTGTGTAGTAAAGGCATTTTTTTTTATTTACAAAATAGTTATTTTTGCAAATGAGTGCTGTATTTCCAAAAGTAACTATAAGTATGGAGAAGTTGTTATGAAATATAACTTATTTCCACCATGTCCGCCGTCTGGCATTATTATTGTTATTATTAGTTTTCGGAATAATAAAACAAAATTAAAAAATTAGTCAAATAAGGCATTTATATAAAGCTGAATTGGTTCTCGATTTTGAAGCACATACTTGAACATTTCAAACTTGTTTTATTTCCGTTGTACGAGTTCTTATTAACTATAAGTTTGCTTAGTCCTTAATAATATTAGAAGTTAATTTTTGTGGTTTCTAGGTCCTGATATATAACACAATTTTTTTCAAACCCGCTACTTCAAGCATATTAAAACGTTTAATAAGTTCAGAGTCACTAGGTTCATTAATATTTTTTTCTCTTGTACGCTTAACTTTTGCTATGACTTCATTATATTGCAAAAATGAAAAACAAGCACCGTTACGTTCTTGCGAGTGCCTAGTTTACTTTATTTTTCACAGAAAATTTCTTCGTAGAGAAAATATCGCACAGCACTTTTTACAACGATAACAAAACAATTATACATAGCCACAAAAAAGCAAAGCGAATTTACGCCAGATGTCTGGCAAAGTTGCCGATCTGCCATCGTCCAGGGAATGTTAGCATTCACTAGTATAGTAAAAGTTGGTTTCAAAAACAGCTGTTGAACTTTTACTGGCGTACTCTTAGTAAATCAGTGAATGTGAGCTTTTACTAGTAATTGTTAACAATCACTGATTTCCAACTTTTACTGTAACATATACAAGGACAGATATAACCCAATACACTGAGCTAGAAATGGAGATCATCAAGGAGTAAACAAGACTTTAAGTCTGTTAGAGGATTATTTTCACTTTATTGTACGCAGCCACAAAATTTTTACAAAAACTCAAAAAAGTGTAAAAATGACCTATCGCGAGAAACGACGTAGGATAGGAAAGGTCATTATATACAAGGGCTAGGTTTATAGTTTTTCAGTGAAGCAATATTGTTAGGCTGCACAAACCAAACTTCAGTACAAGAAAGATATTTTCATAAAACTAATTGGTATTAGAAACTTGGTTCCTGAGAAGCTAGAATAATGTGGTTAGAAAGATAACTGATGTTGTATATACCTAGAAAATCAACGAAGCCCTAGAAGTAAGAGAAAAAAAGGAATTTCAAACAGAAAATGTTGAACAGGCAATCAAAATTAAAGGAGAAAAGCCAACAAAAGTCATAACGAAATGAGTAACAACATCCCTCGATAGTGCTACGAAACAAGTACAAGACGGCCATTTCCTAAGTGAATGAGATGGAAATATCTGGATGGAAATCCGAATTCCAGAAAAAAAATTAGAAATAACACCTGGAGTTTGTTCTGGAAAGGGAGGAGGTAATTAAATAAATAAAGTTGCAAGAAATCGATCTGAAGTGATAGGATCCTTGATTCAATGGCCAATCAATATAATGGCTAATCAATTTTTGTTCGATATTTGTGGTATTATTAAGTAGCATATTGCAGTTTTTAGTTATTAAATAGTTTAGTTAAGTGTGTTACAGTATCTTCCTATAGCACATCTAGTGCAATTTCCAATATTGAATTTACTAAACGTTCTCTAACCCAATGTGCGTGCATCTCAATTGCAAAACCTCTAACGTAGGATAGAGGACTCAAAACTTCACAATCTTTTCAAATGTTTATTTGAAAAAATTATTTTGTTTGAAATTGGGGCAACAAATTTCGGGAATCGGTTACTTCCCATCATCAGGCCCAAGAAGGCCCTTTTTGGCGTGACTTTTGTCTTTTTGGGCTTCATTTGGCATCCCTAAAATAATTTTTTGAAAAAAAACATTTGAAAAGATTGTGAGGTTTTAAGCACCCTACCCCTCGTTAGAGGTTTGGCAATATCGAATTTCATCATATTCTTTGTTTTTTATGTAAAAAAAGGTCTAGAAACAAAAATGTAAGAATATCTTGTATATGATATTCCGAAATTAGTATTATACATAAAAATTAACTTGATTATTTTTATCGGCACACCGAATTTTAATTTTTTAGTACGACCCCGTTAAAAAAGACTAAATTTGAATTTAAAAAGAACAATATTTTTATTTTCGATCACCCTGTACGGAGTTAGTTTTAAATAAGTGCATTTTCGGGGATGCTAGATCTGAATAAACAAAACTTATTTTTCTTTACCGTGCGTCGAAGTCCAAAATAGCCGAGTTATTTATTTTTTTTTTTAATATTGCACATATTATAAAAGCTACCGGAACTTGTAATTTTGTATTTTTTTATTTACATCTAATAATTCTAATTTTTACTTGTATTTTGGTATTAATATAGCTATAAATATATATTTGATATCAATTAAACCTTTAGTTACGTAATCAAGGGCGCGATTTTTAAATTCATTGTTGCCAACCATGGAGATATTCGGCGCCGGCCTGACTAACTGGAATTTAAATTTCGCGCTGGGGATTCAGGTGTTAGCTCTACTGTAAGAAATGTCAAGTTGTCGCATTTATTTATGTATTTCCTGACATTGTCATTAGTTTTGACACTTTAGTTTTGTATATTACGAGTTTTTGGTTTAAATAAATAGCGTTGTGACATTTTAAGTTTAAAAATATTTACCAGCAGTTTTTAGAACTTCTTTTAGTGCGAAGTGTATAAGATAGCTTAATAGCCGTAAAAAACTCATCGCATCATTATTAGAATATTTTGAACAGGAAATCGGTACTAATGGCCCTTTATGTTCCTTAAGTGCTGTTAAAAAGGTGAGTTTTGTAGATGTAAGTAATAACTGTTTATATATTTATAATTAATTTTTGTTCCCTAAAATATTTTGATTAAAAGAACTAAAAAGGAAATAAATGTGGGCAACGCTGTGAAATAAATGTGGGCAACGCCGGTCAAGCTAAATCACGTGACTAAAAGTTTATTTGGCATGAGCTGTAGGTTTACCTATCATCGTGGTCGTAATATTGAAACAAATAGGAGATTCCGTTATCAAATAAATACAAATGGTCTCCAGCACAAATTAATAATATTCCATGAGTCTTGATATCGACATGAAATACACAAGTAATGAATGAATTGGCAAAGTTTAAATCATAATACCATATAATCATGCTACCTTAAATATACAGGGTCCGGCAATAGTGTGTCGGGCATCTGTAGCTCATAGAATAAAAAACTTGAGAATTTTGTTTAAGTGCAGACCTAAAGTATGTACCAGGATGTATTTCAGGAAAATATTTTAACTTCTATAGGGTGGCTCAAAAAAGGGTGAGTGGACCTGGATAATTTTTTTTAAATGGAACACCCTGTATATTATTGCATTTTTGGCTTCTCTTCAGATCACTTTACATAACCCTAAGATATGAATAAATATATTTCGATAGTTTCAGAGATATTCAAAAATAAATCAAAAATATATATTTTTCAGCCCTTCTTAAAAAAATTATTAAAAATACAGGAACTGTTCTGAAATCAAAACCATATTAGGTATTTACTTTAGATGGTCTGTACTTACTTTGCTATAAATATGAAAATCGTAAATCATACAGGATGTTCAAAATTCTACGCCAAACTTTCTAAAATATAAAATAATTTTTCTTCGTTTTTTAAAATTGAACGCCCTGTATATTATTTTTTCAGTAGACGGAGAATTAGAAAATGAACATTTTTTGTATTTAGAGTATTTCAAAATTTTTAACAGTTTCGCAGATATTTGCGGTTTTATATTTCATATGGCATTTTCCACAGTAAATTTTATCAAAGCCACCCAATGATTTTTCTCTCGTATTTTACCATTGAAAGCGCCATATGAAATAATACTGCGTGTATCCGGAAAACTATAAAAACTTAAACAAAATTCTCAAGTTTTTTATTCTAGGAGCTACAAATGCCCGACGCACTATTGCCGGACCCTGTATACAGTAATATTATTTTTTACGTATGAATATTATATATTGTCCAGATAAAATATAAAGGTGTAATCCTCAACAAAAGTGCGAAACAAGAAAATATTTTTAAAGAAGCCAGAATAAAAGGAATAAGAAGTTTGAAGGTGAAGCAATATTTTATACAAACACGCGATGAAATCACCAGATAGGCGTTAAATAAAACGCAACCCATAATTCTTTACGAGTTATCTTGCAGATGGAGATTGCGTAGGGAGATATGTACATATTCGAATTCAATTTTAAATCTAAATCTGAAGGGAGAAATAATCGAGGTTTGAAATCCAAAAGTCGCTTGTCGAGCAAATCCTTTCGATATTTTAACAGGAATAAGAAAATATATCATGTTTTTCTTTTTCCTGCATTTTTGGATTTATAAATGTTTTTTAGCATCTGAGTAATGGAATTATTGTATAATACTTGATAATACTTGGATATTTGTTGCTTGAAAATAACTTATTTTCAGTAGTTAGGATGGTATTATTTGTCTTTCATTTTACCCTCTGCGCTCTATCTCTAGCACTTTTAAGATATTTTTCTATAGAAATATTAATAAAAAAAAAGAAAAATTGAATAAAAATTCGCCATTGAGATTTGTCATTATTTTCAAATGAAAATGTCCGCGCTTTCTTTGACGCCAATATCTTCGAATCAATGGCTAGAAGTGCCTTCTAATTGGATAGATACAGCATTATTATTATAATAACGATATAATAGGGATCTAGCAATATCCCAGTGCAACAAATTGAAATTATTTTTTAATTAAACACATTGATCTTCCTATCGCATCTGAGACCTGCATCCTGAAAACTACAAACAGAAGAAAATAGGGGCTTTCGAAATGTGGGCCTACAGAAGAATGCTGCGTATTTCATACACAGAACATCGGACCCGCAAAGTCTCAATTCTAAGGCAGCTGACAGTTAACACAAGACTCTCAACCAAAGAAGAACAGATGGACTTAAAAAATCATAATCGAAGAGAACATTCATGACAACATTGACAACCGCCCAAGAAAAAGGTCTCCGATGCGTTGAGTGGACCAAACAAGAGAAATTATTAGTCACGGTCTGCAAGAGACTTTTCTAGTCGCTCAAGATAGAAAGGGATGGAGAAAAACGATCTGCGCAATTGAGACATAATGTCACCATACTCTTTTGAGAGTTAACGGACGAGAAGAGAATAGGGATCTATTTGGATACTCTATGATTTAATTAAACTAATAACTAATAATAATATAAATTGCGAGGAATTGCTGACAAGGATCAAAGCGTAAACATGATCGCAGTCGTGAATTTCTTGGTGTATTTCTATATTATGACTAGGATTTTCTGTCGAGGCGAATAGCTACAGACTAGCGTAATACTAGATTACCTAATTGTTGACGACTACTGATATAGAAATTTTCTTTGACATACAGCATTTTTTTTCTCGTAGTAATTCTGGTTTAAATTCATTTCGTTAAGCCAATATTACTACTGCCGGGAAACCGTCCCATTACACACTGAAAATAATATAATATAATAGGAAAACGTTTTCTAGATAACCTACATCTATTCTTATAGCACTTATCAAAGTACTATATAATATATAGTACTGAACCAAAAAATATCTTTTTCTTGGCTTGTTCGTGTATATCAGTCACATGGACTAATTAATTTTAAGGAAAATATGTAACTATTTTTTTTTCCTAGGCATCGATCACCAGGATCATTAGCCATATACAACTCGTTATTGTTAACAATAATACCAATTACAGGGATCTATCTCAATATTCTCAAGGGATTCAATCTTACAAGGGCAATTCAAAATTTATAAAACTACATTGACATATACATTTCAAATTGAGTGACAAAAGGATAAAAAACTAAACACAAAAAAAATAGACAACAAAAAACAAACAATATAAAAAAAATCAAATATTTTCCGGTCATTTCAGCCTCGTCTCAGTGTTGTTTTAATTGTAAAATGTGAACGGTGTATTTGGATTAGTTTTAATTGTATTTGTAGGTTATGACGACCTTTTTATTATTTGTTATTTATTTAGGTTCTTTCTTGTTAGGTCTGATGATGCTGGTATATGAGCGAAACACGTGTAACAGTTAACATTGTATAAACGTTGAAACCGAGACTTTGAGTCTTTTTTCTACTTTTTTAAATTGAGAAAAATGGATGCCTTCTTTAAAAAACAAACAATAAGAAAAATAGGTAATTATTTATATCACAGTATCACAGTTGGATTTGAGAATCACAGACGAGTATCACAGTTGGTGGTATATATTAATATCTTTCATAAATTTCAAAATAATTTTAATTTTTTCTTCTTCAGTTAAATTATCACGAATTTCACCACGTATATCGGATCTATTTCTTTCTACCGTATATTGAGGACATTGACATATAATGTGAATTACTGTCAACTCAACATCACAGACTATACACATTGAAGGTATTTCTCTGTTAAGCAGATATGCATGAGTCACCGCAGTATGCCCAATACGAAGATGATGCACTCTGGATTCATCCGCTCGTCCTAGTGCAAGACGTAAGGATGGGGATGACGGATCCTGTTTTATTGCGCAAAGCTTTGAAGGTGCACCTGCCCACTCATCCTGCCATTCCCTTTCTGTTCTTTTATGCAGTAGAACTTTAAGATCATATTTACTAATATAATGGAAATCGATGGTATCTCTTCTAGCAGCTTGCCGAGCAGCTTCATCTGCCATTGTGTTGCTAAGTATATTAGTGTGGCTTGGGACCCATACAAACGTGAGTTTGTTTCCCTTTTCGCTGCACTCTCGAATAAGCGTCTGAATTTTTTGTTTCAGAGGATCATGGACAAATATGTCATTAATTTTAGACATCTCTAAAGGGTCAGAAACAATTAAAACTCTAGATTGATTATATTTCTCGATGATATAGGATAAGGCTTTCCAGATCGCAAAATGTTCTGTGAAGCTGAGGCTTCATGTCTCAAAGTCCATTGGAAATCTGACCCGTTGGTAATAATTGCACATCCAGCACCAGTTTGTGATCTGTAACTATTATCTCTACCATTTATACTTATTATAACAAATTAAACTAAAATTCAAGCTTTGTTCTTAACTTGCTTAACAGACATATGAAATTTTGATAATTATGACTTTTTGTCATGGCAACTATAATGTTATAGTGTAAATTGTATTGAAAATATGGGTAAAAATAGAAAAAAATTGGAATGAATCACAAACTATTAAAAATAGGTATATGATATACTTAATAAAAGTTGATGAGTTTTGTGAAATATATCAGAAAAAATGATAATATATAGGGTGTACCATTTAAAAAATTTGAAATTTATTAATTTTTAGCAGTTTTTTTTGGAGTAGTAAATTTTAAGTACTTAAAAAATTCATAAATATATTTTGAACACCCTGTAGCATCTATCTTTATATACATCTTTTTCTATATCTCTATAAAATTATTCTACTAAATTTTAGTTGTCTAACCTCAGAAACAACCGCATTACTGACAATTTTTACCAACTGCAATCTAATATTTGTTTAACAAATTTAAATATTACAAAAACTATTAATTAATTAAATTAAAATTAATTTTACGTATATAACATTATATATAAAAAATTATGGAATTTTACGCAGAATCTAAAAATAAAATTAAAAATAGGATGTTGCATTTAAAAAAAACATATATTATATTCGCCACACTTCTTTGAAGCACCCTGTACACTACTAATAATTAAAATGTGTATCTTAACCGTCCCTATAACTTTTATATTTAACATTTTTTGTAAACCTCGAAACAAATGAGATAATGGACTTTACTCTATCGTTGACTCACCCTGTACTTGGTCAGTTGAAACACTGGAAGAGCGTTTTGCATCTGCTGTCGTCAGATGACATAATTGTTAACATGGTTAGCGAAGCGCGCGCCCAGCGCAAAAGTAAAGTGTTTTGGTGTATTATGGCTCATTAGTGTTTTATTTTACTTCATCAAAAATGGTTTCTTTATATATTATGTTTATTATTTTTTGTTTTATGTTAAAATATAAAAGATCTTCTTATAAATTTCGCAAATAAAACACCATCATGTGAAAAGTTCTCATGTATAGGTAGGTAGGTATAAAAATCAATGATAACTTAGTAGTCGCGATTTTAAGAGCTTTAGGGGTCCGGTGCCAATTCAACAGTAGGGGCACGCCGTTATATGCATATTTTTTTTCGTTCGTAAGGGCCCGGGAAGCTTGAGGACTGTCGCGTCGCGTTGGGCGTCGTTGCCTTACCCCGATTGCACCGACGCCGACGTTAAAATGTGCTGTGACTTAGCTATTTAGGAGTATGAAATATTGCCCAAAAATACATTAAGTGACGTAGTTAAATACTAGGTGATATTTAAAGATTTGTGTAGTAAATGTTTGTATGAAAATTTGTAAATCATTTAGTCCAAAATTATTAAATCTTGAACAAACAAATGTTTAGTACTCAAAGCGTATATTTAATATTCTTTTTTTAATAGAACGAGGGTGGATTATTAGCATATCTGAAAAAGAAACATTTTTTACGGAAAATTTGGTTTCACATATTTGGAGTGAAATTGTCGTTAGATTGTCATGAAAATATCAAAAGTTTTTATATGATTGAGAATGCCATTTTCTATCAAATGCAGTAAAAAAATACTGAGCCTATACCATTTAAAAATCAAAAGTTGATTGAAATTGAAAGAAAGTAATTGAATACGTCGATCAATCCCCATTTCTGTCATACCAAACCTCTTTTTTATCTAAAAAAATTAAAAAAGTATATATATATATATATATATATATATATATATATATATATATATATATATATATATATATATATATATATATATATATATATATATATATATATATATATATATATATATATATATATATATATATATATATATATATATATATATATATATATATATATATATAGTAAAAAATGAAAATCTCTAATATCTAATTGTTGATAGTTTTTTTTTGTCAGTTTCATTGTAACTTAAACACCATGCAGTGTAGGTCTGTTTTGTCCGTCAAATTTTATAACTGAAAGTATATTATTGGTGTAATGAATGTGTATATTGTAAGATACGACTGACTTTTAGTTTTGTAAGTATAATTTTTGTGTATTTTAATTGATCCATTCTTATGTTAGAATTTTTGACTTTGTAGTATATCTCCTGATGAAGTAAATAAAGATTTACGAAATATTGAGACATAAACAAATAAGTTTTTGAGTCACTGACCGCCAACCTGAAAATAATCCAAACAATCCTATATATATATATATATATATATATATATATATATATATATATATATATATATATATATATATATATATATATATATATATATATATATATATATATATATATATATATATATATATATATATATATATATATATATATATATATATATATATATATATATATATATATATATATATATATATATATATATATATATATATATATATATATATATATATATATATATATATATATATATATACTATATATATATATATATATATATATATATATATATATATATATATATATATATATATATATATCTAAACCAGTGCTGTTGTACGATATTCCCTTCAGAATAATTTAAATTTGTCATAATAGCGCAAGGTGTGATACGCATTTTGTACCATTCTACATTAGGACTTTATTGTTTCAGGTCTCAAAGCCCCGCTCACTTATCGCGCTGGGAACAAGTACAGAAGGAAGTGGCAACCAGTGGCACTTATCAGCTCACCGAAACCGAGCTTATTTACGGCGCAAAATTGGCCTGGAGAAATTCGGTCAGGTGTATAGGGCGAATTCAGTGGTCAAAATTACAGGTACGTTAATTTTATAATACCTATATAATAGTCAACTTTTAAATAGAGATTATTGCAAATTTAATTTAAAAATAATAAAATTTTTTTGTTTAATTAATAGTTTATATCAAATATTTAATTAATCTGAATTAACTTGTAATTGCATAATACAAAAACACAACCTGTATAATTTGATTGAATTCGTATAGTTATGTTAAAAAGATATTTGCATTACTATTGCCCCAAACATAATATAAATAAAAGAGATACAACAATGTATTGTTCCTCAAATACAAATGAAATGAAAATCACGCTGTATATTATATTATATTCTAATTATTTCCTTCTAGTATATACGAATATAACTTTATACATAAATGTCACCATAATTTTAAATTTTTGCATATTGATATTTAGAAAGGTAATAAAATTTGTAGATTTTATTTTGGATAGAGCCTATTCCTATATAATTGGTAATTTATATATACTTTTATTACCAATAACGTAAACTTTTATAACAAACCCCATATTTACTGCTATAGAATTATGAAATGTAAAAGGCTGAGTAGTTAATATTTTATCAATTCATAGTTTTTTATAATACCGATTTATTTTATTTTATATCTGCCGATGTTAGCCGCACATCAAAATTTCAATAGGTAATTTTATATTTTTTTAGATTATCAGTAACACAGCTTACTCAGTACTAGCTGCTCATATTCTCATGTTTTGTGTACAATAGGTGCAGGGTATAACAGCATAGGTACAATTTCAACAACCCATAAATTACTAACATTAACTAAGCCACTACTAATGTTTACGCTGACAAAAGAATCTTTTAGCTGAAAATAGCGTTGAAAAAGACGCGAATATACGACAAAACGTAACTTTTTCGAATGCACGATCGTTTATTTATTTTAATTTGAGTGTGTTGAATCCAAAAATAAATTTTTCATTGATATCTAAATAATGTTGTCTTTTATAGAAATTGATTAAATGAATTTTTAATTTAAAATGTATAGCTATTTTAAGCTATATGTTTACAACATTCACTAAAATTATGTAATTTAAATATAAAAATTGCTGAAAATTATACACAAAAAACATGTTTCTTGTTTTAATTTCTTCTCTTCTTTTTAGCGTTCCGTACCTCTAACGGAAATAACGAAACCCTTATAGTATAGGATCACTTTATTGTCTGTCTGCCAAGACCCTTTATCTCGGGGACGCGTGGAGGTATCGAGTTGAAATTATAACAATATATTAAGGTCTACAGTTGAGGGTCTATTTTTCATCTGGTCGGGCCCTAAGGCCCAAGCAAAAATTCGGGCCCTCTTTTCCAATAAAATTCAAGAAATTATGAATATTTTATAACCTTTAACGGGCCCCCCAGACCACCGGGCCCAAGGCCCGGGCCTTATGGGCCTTATGGTAAAATAGGCTCTGCTACAGTTCCTTGAAGCTGCGTAAAAATCTAACTTCTAAGTTAACGTAAAAATAAGATACGGCCGTATATGCCGCAAAAAAATATACAGAGTCGTCCGAATTGTATTCTTCGAAAACATATTCTCCAACATGTCATATAGATTAAAATAAATAAAAAAGTTTGTATAAATGTATGTTTTTAGTAATTGATGTCTGGTCCTTAACATTTTAATATAAACAAATTTATTTTCGATCTCAACATGATTGCTACTTGTAGAGGGCGCCACCTATATACATATGTGTTTTAACTGTTTTGAATAGTAATCACTTTTCGTCCTTACCTGTTAACTAATGGCTGAAAAAATATACATTTCCGTCATTTTCCACGAAAAAAATCTCTCTTAGAAAAAATCGCTATGAACAACCATTCTCAAGATATTTAGAATGGAAAGTACCAATACATGTCATTATTGACAAAAAATTAAACATATTGAGTAGATAGTTATTTGTAGCAAAATGAAAAAAAAAATGATTTGACTGAAATTATGAATTTGGAAACTTTTTTATATTTATTTCGATAAAATTAAAATAAAACAGTTTCTGTTGAACTTTTAACACAAAAATATTTCAAATTTATTATTTCAGTCTAATAACTATTTAGTTAGCATGTTTAATTTGTGTCAATTATGACAGGTATTAATAATTTCGATTCCAAATATCTGGAGAACGATTACTCGTAGCGATTTTGACCAAGAAACTTTTTTTACGTAAAAAACCTCGTATATTTTTTTATTCTATAGTTTTATACAGGTACGGACGAAAACTTATTACTCTTCAAGACAGTGGAAAAAAATATGTAGGTGGTGCCCTCTACAAGTAGGAGTCATATTGATCAAAATCAAATTTCTCTCAATAATTTCTCATGTCAAAAAATTCCCACACACCAATTCTCATTCAAATATGGATGATGTATCTCCGAAACATTTTAGGACATACATTTATAAGAACTTTTTTATTTATTTTTATCTGCAGAATATGCTGCCGAAGTCTCCCGAATACATTTTTTCGAAATACAGGGATCACCCTGTATACAAAAAATGCTTGAGGTTGACATTGAAGAACCTTCATAATGAGTTGACAAAGTTTTTCGTGTGTTTTTATTATTCCATATCTTAAATTATAAAATAACGATTTTTTGCTTGAGTGGTTTTGGCATGAATTTTGCAGAACAATTCAATCATGAGAACAGTTACTCCTAATGTCGACATGACGTTTAAGCATTGATAACTGGCACTGCTCTCCTATGTTCCAATATTGAATACATCAAATTAAATATAGCACCTTAAACAATTATTTAAAGCATTTTGCAGAAAAATTTAATGCAGTCATATTGATTGAAAAATGTTAAATGATACAGGCTGTTTAAAAAGACATGTACCATTGTCGAATTCGGCCTGCTTGATGAGATAAACGCAATTTTATTAATCACAATTAATACAATTAAAATAAAAATAAAATTAATAAACTATATATTTTACCAGTTTATTATTAACTATTATTACTATTAGTCTAACCTACAGCAATTTCAAATAAAAAAATAATGGTATTTATTACAAAAAATCTAATTTTAAAAAGTCTTAACAACCTGTAACTCCAAAACTATGCATTTCCATACCCATGTTTATACGAACTTGTTTTCATATTTTTTAATGAGGAATCAACGAGTACTTATTTAAAACTTGTTGTTATTAGACTTGGATCAAGGCAAATCAGTAAAGTAGCGTTTATCTCATCAAGGAGGCCAAAATCGACAAAATATTAAGAGACAACTTTTAATCGGCATTAAACTTCTTACACTATTTCGCTAACAAGAGAAAAGTCAGTGGCGTACATACTGTTATTAGAAAAATATTCCGGCGATAAACAATATGCACGTCCCTGGTGAATATGTCGACACCCCTTATTTAAAGTGTGCCGTATTTATAGTAACTTCTACACTCAATATTTCATTTGAAACGCTAGAAGTACTTGGAAGAAAATAATGATAAATCGAAAAAATATTAAGACTTTAGCACCATGTAGCTACGAAACAAAGCAGAATCGGACCTATGTTGATATGAAAAGAAGCTAATTTTTACGTAAGGAATCTCCCCACGAGAGATGGCACAGGTTTTTTGAAACACCCTGTATAAAAATGTTCAATTGGCAACAAATTTTATAGTTTTTTTACTATTCTAGCATTGAAAAATGACGCGTTAATAAAAATGTCATAATCTCATTACAATTTATTAAATTTTATTGTTGTAACACACGCGGTTTATCGGTAATATATTTTAATAAGACCTGTGCCAAAAAAACCGCCCCTAGCTCTCCACAGGTGGAACAAAGCTAAAATACTTGAAAAGGATTCCATAACATATTTTTTACATGTTTTGCATTTTCATCATTCATACGTTTTTCATACTCTTTGTTTTAAGAGAAATAATACAAAGAATTTTGTTGGCACCTAACAGTATAATAGATATTACAATTTATGGTACATAAAGTATGTGGGATTGTTTTATTCTAAAAAAATATGTCACTAACATGTACAGAAGATAAAAAGAATTAGAAACAATACAGGAACTTCAAAGAGTATTTTATTGATCTACATTCTAATAAAATAAACAATATTTAAATTAAAATAATTTTGAAATATTTATTATAAATTGAATTGGCTCGCAGTAGTATAGGCTTGGTGCATTTTAGTTGATTTCATAAAATTCCGACCGCAGCGCTGTATACGACAGAAATCAGAAATTTTTGCTATGTATTTCACGCCATCCCGATTACATTCCAGGGTGTTTGGAATAATAAATTTTATCGTTTAGCTGAAATCAGTTATTATAAAAAAATCTTTAAAAAGCTACTGTGGACCACGGAAAACACAAATTTTTCTGCGGAAATGCGTAATTTCCAAATTTCGCACTTTAGAATAACTGAAATCTGCTATAAAAAAATTACATTTTGCGTTTTAATTTTAATATTTTTCTGAACATATAAACACAAAAATTTTCCTGCGGAAATAAGCTGTTTTCATTTTCTAAGGAAATTTATTAGACTTTAGAATAGCTGAAATCAGCTATATAAAAAATAAATATATTTTTTCCTTTTAGAAGCATTCACGAATTGAGAAAAATAAAAATTTTCCTGCGGAAAAAAACTGTATCCATTTTCTGAGGAAATTTAATAGACTGTAGAATAGCTGAAATCAGTTATATAAAAATAAATATTTTTTGTCTTTTAGAAGTGTTTACAAACTCAGGAAAATAAAAAAATTTCATTTTCCATTTTTGTAAGCATAATAAATTATCTTTTTATCGCTTTTGAACCAAAAAATATCATTTAAAAATGTCTAAATTGATAACGAATCTAATAATAAATCTAATAATATTTTTACAAAATCACAGTTATTGATTAAAATATAAAAACCACAGCTCAACACCCTCCACAAAGAAAAGCTAACCAAAGCAACCCAAATTCTAACCAATCTAATAATATTTTTACAAAATCACAGTTAATTATTAAAATATAAAAAAACTGCATGATTCAATGATTTTTTGTTTTGAATCAGCCCTATTTACGTAAAGCTTTAATAAAAAAAAACAAGAATAAGTGCAACATTCCGCGATACTTATAGGTTTACAAGAACCTATATTATCTATTCTACAAGAATTGTTATTCCTCCGAAAGATGTTTTACCCCACCCAGCACCCCTATTCGCTCCAGGGTCCCGTAAGCTTCTAAACTGAAAAATGTATGAAAAACAAAGTGCACAAAATGACATTGACACATTTCCGTAGGAATTTTTTTCTATTTCTTTACTCCTAATGGCTCGTATAAAACAAATATAAGTTCATTTTTCATGTAACTGATTTCGGCTATTTTAAAGTCAAAGCATTTTTTTATGTAAAATAAAAATAAAAAATTTCCGAAGACACTTTTTTGTGTTTTTATGTTTAGAAAAATGTCTAAAACACACCCGGAAGACTAGTTTTGATGTAACAGATTTCGGCTATACTAAAGTCCGAAAAATGAAAATGACGCATTTCCGCAGGAAAATTTTTGTATATTTGTAGAAGTACGCCTTCTAGAACGCATATATAAAGTCATTTTTTATATAACAGATTTCAGCTAAACGAAAGTTGAGCCATAAATGATAATACAAGTTACTAAAAGGAAGATATCAATAAAACTATTAAGGGGCTTCTAGAATCCTTGAAAACGGATGTTATCTAACAACGATTAAAAAGAATAGAACAGCGAATCAAAATATCACGATAATATGCAATTTGCTTCAAGTAAAAAGAAGTCTATTAAATCCCAGTTCATACAGGATATTACTTTCCAAATTGGCGCTTGCATGTAAAGCAACATTTACAAAGATCACTCGTTTAATTCCGAGTACCTATTTCTTACTTTTTGCATTTCTCTTTTACCCTTAAAAGGAATTTTAAAAAATGTATATTTGAAAATTAATTTAAACACTTCCCGAAGCATGTGCATCTAAAATTTCGGTAAACTCATTCAGAATTTATGTTAAATAAAACAAAAATCGGATTTATTTATTAATTTGACTTTAAGTACATAAAACATTCGATAAACATATTTTAAGTTTTAAAAAAATGGATTATTTACGCACTAACTAAACAACCGCTGACGGTATTGTAGTGTATATGTTACGATTAAAGTCCGATGACCGGTTAATGTCAACATTAACAGGTTAATGTTTGGGTTTGGTTATGTTTTTGGTTGTTTTGTTGTGTATTATTCTCGAGATTAACCGGGTATCTCGACATAACCGGACATCGGACCTTAACCGTAACATATACCAAAAAATACGGTTATACGTCGGCATGATATTTCTAAATGTCGTCCAACGGCGTCATATTGTATTTTGAACCTCAAATGACACCTAAGTCACAACCTAATATCTTTGCATTTCCATTTTTTGACTAGAATTGAGCTGTCGTTGTAATTTGATAATTGTAAAATTTGAAAACATTCAATTTTAAAATCAAAATATTCAAGCCACCAGATGTGCATTAATCAAACAGAGAAAAACGAAAAAAAGAAAAAACAAACAAAAGAGTGAAACCAAAGCAATCAAAGAGGTAGCTAGAGCTGTAGCTAGATTTAGCTTAATATCTAACTTTAATGTCCACCGACCGCCAAATCATTACTGTTTTGAGTCTCTCCATTCTGAGGAACTAATTTCGAAATGATAACATAATCTTTATTTTTGCATTTCGATGAGGTGATAACAAAGTTAATGTTTATTTCTTGCTTATTTTGCACCAAACATGTCAAAAATGTTTATTTTTGTTTGCAATGTATGCACAGTGTAGTTTTGTTTTTACAAATGTACTCAATCGCGGAATGTACGTTGATAAAAACAATAACACATAAAATTTGGTAAAATAATTTCGGCGGCATTTCTAGTTTTTAAAGAAGTATACGGCGGCATTCTCTATGTATCTAGCCGTACTTGAAAAATATACCTCGTTTTTCGGCGGTATTCATGTCATATAAAACCATCTAATATCACTCTTTTGTAAGTCAATTGTCTATGCTGCCGGCATAATGCGGTAATTTAGCCTGTTCGTTTTTTTAAATATTTTTGATAACATTTTTGGATAAAATTTATTTTTAAATTTTGAAAATAAGCTTCCATTTCTTGTGTATAATGTAAAAATTAATCTTACATTTTCTCTAAATTGTGACAGCAAGTGGTCCTAGAAACATTACATTACGTCTTTAGCAAATGACTCTTCTCGTTTTTTTTATTTTATGTCAATTTTATAGGCAGAACCATAGAGCTAAAAATTTAAAGGCAGAACATTCTTCGCTCAACAAGCAAATCGGAGAACCACGGAACAATGGAGACGTGCCCAGCTCAATTTAAAATTTAAGGTTTAATTTCAATCAAATCTTAAAATTAATAGTCAACCCTTGCGATAGTCCAAAGCGTATAGCACGGGCACTGGTACAAAGCAACTCTTTTTTATTTCCGTCCTTTCTCATTAGGGGGGATTGTAATCCTCTTCGGATTCGTACCCACTGATCTTTTTGTTACTTTTACCTGTGTGTGGGTTGACTAGATAACCTCAATTGAATTATCCAGTCAATGTATAGACTATGTAACATATGTAATATATATTTAGAAAATAATGAAATGATAAATACATTTCCATCTTCAACTATACTAACTTTTGATGTGTCCTTTTTTTGGTAATCCTTTTTATTTTCTGTGATTAAAGAAAACATAAGTACTTAATCTAATAATTATTCCTGGCGTACAAATCAATATCTTCTTCTTCTTAAGGTGCCGACTTCTTGCGAAGGTTGGCGACCATCATGACTAATTTTATTTTGTTGACTGCTGCCCTGAACAGGTCGTTTGATGTACAGTTGAACCATTCTCGGCAAGTTGAACCATTCTCTTCTCGAAGCCACGATATCCGTCTTCTTCCTATGCTTCTCTTCCCTCTTATTTTACCCTGAATAATTAGTGGTAGAAGCTTGTATCTTGTGCCTCTCATTACGTGGCCCATATATTGGAGTTTTCTGATTTTCACCTCTTGAGAAAATTCTAGATCTTTTGAGACTCTTCGTAAGACTTCTTCATTGGTAATTCTGTCAACGTATGATATCCGGAGTACCCTTCTGTAAAGCCACATCGAGAGTGGTAGCTTCTATACCATAGAGCATTATTGTAAATATGTAGCATCTTAGCATTCGTATTTTACAGAGGCAACAAAAGAATTGCTTCATTTTAATAAAGGTGTTACGTGCTATTTCAATTCTCGTTTTTAATTCTGATGAGTAATCATTGTTGTCGTTGATCAGGGTTCCTAGATATTTATATTTATAGACTCGCTCTATTATCTGATGGTTTACGATCAGTTGAGTATTTTGATTTGGTGTTTTGGTAAATATCATGAATTTTGTTTTATTAAGGTTCATATTCAAGCCATAATGGATACTTGTTTCATACACTTTTTGGGCCATTCGTTGCAGGTCCTTTATACTTTCTGCTAGCAGTACGGTATCATATCTTTATTTCCTATTTTAAGAATTGTGTCTTTAATTTTCTCTCCATTCGATGTTTATGTCTCCTTTATCTCTACTGTGTGATGTTTGCAACTCTTCTGTAAGTCGTTTTTTCAACCCTTGATCTAGTTTCACTGTTTCTTAATCTTGTGACGTCCATTTTGATACCCTTCTTGGACTGTTTGATACGTTTTAAAGTTAGTGTGAATGTTGCAACTACAGGGTTATGATCCGATGCCATGTCTGCCCCTGGGTATGTCTTGGCTGAGAGTATGCTATTTCTATATCGTTTATTAATCATGACATAGTCGATCTGTTTTCTTAATATTTTATCTTTTGGGTCCTGTGGTGATCTCCACGTGTATAATCTTCTTGGTGGTAGTTTGAATAAGGTGTTTGTCACTACTATATCTTTCTCTTTGACAAATTCAACCAGCCTCTCTCCTCTCTCGTTACGCTGTCCTAGTCCGTGCTCTCCAATGACATCCACAACTCCTCCTCTACCGATTTTGGCATTGAAATCTCCCATTACAATTGTCACTTCGTGTATTTTAATGTTCTTCCATAATTGTTCCATTTGTCCTTAAAATTCATCAATTTCTCTGTATTCACTTTGTGCATTTGGGGCGTACACTTGAATGATATTTGTTCGTATCTTTGATGTTTCTAACTGTATCATCATTACTCTCTCTGAGAGGGGTACAAAACCTGTAACGGATTTATTTGTTTCTTTGTCTACCAAAATTCCAACACCGTTTGGATGCTTTTGTTGATCGTCACTACCAGAGTGGTAAAATGTTCTTCCATTAGTTTTATGCATTTACCACTACCGGGCCATCGGACTTCACTAATTCCAAAGATATTAACTTTCAGTCTATTCATTTCTATTGTTAAGTTGCACAGTTTGCCAGCCTGGCCAAGGCTTTTAACATTCCACGTTCCAATTTTCAATTTCCTCCCGGGGAATCTTCGCACCCTTTGTCCATTGAGGGACTGCCGGGGACTAAGGGCCATTGTTTTAAGTGTATCTGTCATGATGATTATACTAGGGAAATATAATGAGATGGTTTCCCCTTGCCTTCCTCATCGCTGTTCAAACGCCTTTCTGTGGTTACCACTCTGCCGTTTGATGTCTGGTTCCCAACCGATGGAGTTTTGCTTCACTCCTCAGTTGGGGTCAGTTCTGAACAGCCACCTGCCGCTGCTCAGAACAACTAGCTCTAACTACTAACAAATCAATATAATCAAAGAGAATTTTGTGAGTGGAAAGATGAGAATTATACAGGATTTCGTTAATGATAGGTTCCTTATTGTAGTTTCAAATATTTTTAGTTTCAAAAAACTTGCCCTTTATACCAGAACTATTATACTATATAAAACCAATCAATACTACTCGTATCAAAAAGGGGGGTCGACAATTCTATCTACTCGCCGTTATGACATATATCCATTTGATGTGGCCAACAATAGCGAAATCATAAATTTGAAATGTTTTGTGTCAAAAGTTCAACGAAAGCTGTTTGATCATAATTTCTTCCAGAAAAAATTATGATTAATTAAAAAAAATGTACCGAAATTTATCATTTTAGTCAAATAAAATAATTATCTTCAACATGTTTAATTATTTTCAACACGATAATTTTCATCCCAAATATTTAGAGACCAGGTTGCCTTGTAACATGACATTAGCCGCCATATTGCGCGTCATCTTATGTTACTCAACAGTTTTCGGCTGGTTTAGTTCAGTGGATATACTATATTTTTATTAGTTTTAGTGTACTTTGGTTTCGTTTGGTTTGGTTAGGTTAGTTAGGACTTTTCGTCTCTACCTGCTATTTACTTGTCATGAGTTAAATAACAGCCAAATTCATTTTAAAAATATTTATTGATTAAAATTACAACTTTTAAAATGACATCTGCCTGAACAATAACTAATAAGAGAAATACAAGTTGTCTAAGCTACTAGAAAAAATGTCTAAGCTAATAAATTGTCTGAGCCGCAGCGGTGATGCGTGCTGCGGGTTATATAGGCGAAATATGATGATCCAGCACTTCTGTGGTAGCATCACGACATAACTCCTCCCGCCGAAGACTATTCAGTCAACTATACCATCTGGAGGGGTAGTTGAATGGTTGGGGTCTTTTCTGTCCTTTCTTTCTTCATGCAGCAAGTACATCTAATTATTTGAATAGAAGGTAGCCGCACCAAATAAATAATATTGGATATATTATTAAAGTCCACATGCTGGATACTTCTGTTGAATGAAGTCGAAAGTATCCATGGATTTCTTTTGTCTAGTTGATTGATGATCGATTGGCAAAAAGTGTACTTCGATTTGTTGACACTTTCTTGCTGTAGATTTTGGCATGTTCGACAAACTGACAATACAAGGGATGTCTTCTGGAATTTCTGTAAGCTCATTGGTTTAGCATAAACAAATTGTTTCAGAGATTTCTTGACAGGGCTCGTTAGAAAAGGTGAAGTGCAATTTATTTTTTTTTTGATTGAAGATATTTCTATTTTTGAATGATAACCTTAAAATGACCCTTATGTTCTATTGTAATAAAATATAAGGTTGTACTATTGGTACATCTGTAATAAATAAGTAATAAGCATTGTAAATAAAATAAATCATCTAATTTTTATAATCTTTTCAGACAGTAAAATATTTTCTAACGATATTCTTTTTAATAAACTCATAGTAAAAATAAAGTTATAGATTGTTTAAAATTTTGTAAATTAATTATTTACTAATCAAAACTATATGTTTTTCTAAGCGGTCTTTTAATATTACTTAGGTGTACTTTATTGCGAGACTCTGTTGTTGCGGTTTTACGTTTCGTGTTCAGAGATACGATTTGAGTTGGTCTTAGCAAATTTTCTTGCGTTCTTTTGTCGGATATGTTTCTTGACTCGAACTTCTTGACCTACCTCAAATAAATCTGGGTTGTCACGGTCTTTACTATTTATTTTCCAAATAACTTTTTCTTTTTGCTTAATTAAATTTTCATTGATTTGTGAATGCAGCAATTTCGATTTTTCCTTACGTTCATTTACAGAATAGTTTAAAAGTAATTGATCAATTTTAATATCGAATGAATCATTAGAAGTTATATGGCCGTTTATAATATCGATTGGTTTTAATTTTGTAGAAAAATGGAAAGTATGATTGGACGCTAAAATAGCATAAACCATTTTTTGTTTAATAGGTGTTTTTAAAAAGCCTTTCGTGTTTCATAATTTTATATGTTCGGACAAAGTTGAATGTAGACGTTCGATAACCCCGTTAGATTGTGGGTGATTTGGAAAACAAAAGTGTATTTTAATTTTATGCAACTGTAATAATTCAGTAACAACAGTATTCTTAAACTCTGTACCATCATCAACGACAATTTGTTTTGGTACGCCATGATGTGAGAAAAAGGATAATAAATTATCGACAATTTCTGTACTCAAAGCTGATTGTATTGCGTACGCTTGTGCGTATTTTGAGAAACTATCTATTATCGTTAAGAATTTTCCTTGTTCGAGAGTATAAGTGTCTAAGTATAATATTTCGAATGGTTGTGTAGGTGTAGGTGTTATTTTCATTATCATTTTTACAGGGTGTTGCTCGTATTTTGTCTTTTGGCATATTTCGGGGGTTTCTTCATCGAAATTATTAAAATTTAAATTTTCAATAGAAAGGCGATCAAATTTTTCGGCTTCGATTGGTTCGCAAAAATTTAAAGGAATAGAATCGTCGGTATTATTCAGAATTGTTGTAACAACTTTTTCATTTCGAGCTATAGTTAAAGACTCCGGTATCTCGCAATTATGCAGTTTTTGAGAAGGTGCTATGGTCTCACCGTTTTTTATAGTTGTTTTAATTTCAATGACCTGCTCCGCACGTGGCGATACAGTAATACAGTTCAACCTTGTTTCAGTGCGATGATACTGTAATTTTATCTTCGCGTGTGGTGTTAACAAGAATCCGTTTTCAACATCTAAGTTAGCTCGTAAAAGTTTCAAATTATCAAGTCCTAGAAGTCCATCAAACACGTTATGAAATTTGAATAAATAGAATTTTAATTTTTGTTTTTTAGATAAGTTCAATATTCTTGAAATAGAAATATTTGCACTATATTGATGTGCCGATGTTTGAAAAACCGTTGACACTATAAATGGATCTTTAATAATATTTTGTGAATAAAATTTTTCTGCAATATGTGGATTTAAAAATGATTGAGTTGAACCTGAATCGATAAGTATTTTTAAATTTTGTTCTGGAAAAATTACAAAGGGTAACTCACTAGGGCTAAACATATTAAAGGAAATAATTTCTGGTGTTAAGTATTTTTGGTTGTCGAGGAAATTTTCATTTTCTTGTTCTTGTGAAAAATCGTTTAAATATTCTGCATAACAAAAATCAGTTTCATACTCGTTTTCGAAGTTATCACTCTGAATTTCAGATTGAGATTTTTGTTCATTTTCCATTTTGATATTATGTAGTTCCTCAAAGGTAAATTGAGGCGGACGGAAATTATTACAATTAGGATTGTTATTCGGCCTAAAGCTATTAGATGTTTGGTTTGTTGAAATGCTCATAGGCGTGGGTCGTGAATTATTAAAATTAGGATTGTTATTCGGCCTAAATCTATTAGATGTTTGGTTTGTTGAAATGCTCATAGGCGTGGGACTAGGTTGTGGCAAATTTGGATTCGGTCTAGAAAAATTTGGTTTTCCAAAAACTTGCGAATTGGTGAAAAACTCTTGCGGTTGTTGATTTACATTAGGCCTAATTTGAATAGGCTGTGAGGGAAACAGGGGCTTTTGTGCAAAATAATTTTGTGTGTTATTATGCGTATTAGGATTAAATGGATTAAAATTAGGCTGAAAGTTAGGTCTAAAATTATTAGAAAATACGTTATGATATTCAAAACTATTTGTACTGTTGTTAGATAAATTATTAGACAATTGAGGTTTAGGCATAAATTTTCCTGAATTTTGTAAATTATGAATATTATGTTCTTCACTCACAAACTGTAGGGCTTCCATTAAATTTGGGGGGCGCATACAACGTATTGTTGTACCAAGAGGCTCCCTTAACCCCGATAAAAATGTTTTCAAGGCAAGTTCATTATACAATTTTCTTTTTAAAATTGTAGCTGTTTCTGTTAATTCATGTAAATCAATTTGCGAACACAGTAAATTTAGTATATGGAGAACTCTATCGTGAAATTAATTGGGTTTTTCATTAGGATTTTGTCGCAACATACCCAAATCTCTGTTAAGGCATACTTCATCTCTTTGATCGGCAAAATTACGTCGCAGAGTGTCTTTTAACTCGTCCCAAGTTTTAACGTTCTGTATATTCAGGGGCGGATACAGGAATTTATTTTAGGGGGGGCCCAAATAAAAAGTAATGTAGAATATGCTTTTTAGGACGCCATTTTTATTCCAAAAGCCTAATATTTAATCCAATTTATAGGTTTTAGGGGGGGGGGGCTATGGGCCCCCCTCTGTATCCGCCACTGTGTATATTAACAATTAATTTTGCATTTCCCGTTAATTTTCCGATCAACGAGTTAAGTAAATAAGTATTTTGAAAATTCTGTGGTTCAGCAGCAATATAAAAATTATCAATTAGACTCTGACAAGTTACTAAGTATCTATTTAGATCATTTGGGTTACCGTCAAAGAACGGAACACAGTTTAGATATTCTGGTTTTAAAGACATTTTTACGTTTAAAATTAAATTATTTTCTCTAAAATTTCTTAAATTATTAGGTACACTAGGGTCACTTGAAGGCGTTAAATTTAAATTTTGTAAATTATTTATAATATTTTCGAGGTCAGACATTAAATTAAAAATTGCACTTACATTAGTATTTTGGCCATTCTTTTTCTATAAAAATCAGGTCTCTGGTTAGCGATGCTGTCTTCCCAAATTACTGGTGGAAATTCGACGATGCTATTCAAATTCCCTGTAGAGTTGATGTTCTGAAGACCAATCTTCGGTGGACCAAAATCTTCTTTCTTGAACACTACTCTGTTTTGGACAGTTTTTGGTTGATCGTTAAACGAAAAATTCAACGTACGATACGCTAGAATCCCAAAAACATCCTACCGACTGCGCCAGTTAAATAACTAGAACAGCCAAATTCATTTTAAAAATATTTATTGATTAAAATTACAACTTTTAAAATGACATCTGCCTGAACAATAACTAATAAGAGAAATACAAGTTGTCTAAACTACTAGAGAAAATGTCTAAGCTAATAAATTGTCTGAGCCGCAGCGGTGACACGTGCTGCGGGTTACATAGGCGAAATATGATGATCCAGCACTTCTGTGGTAGCATCACGACATAACTCATGATTTAAAATTTAAATATGACAATTGTCTCACTTATATAGCATTTACACGCCTTGGGACTAACAAGGTACAGATCATGGTTATTAAATTAAACAGGTTGCCTCGTAACTTGACATTAGCCGCCATATTGCGCGTCATCATATGTTACTCAGCAGTTTTCGACTTGTTTAGTTTAGTGGATAGACTATTTTTATTAGTTTTAGTGTACCTAACGTATTATAATTGATGAAGAACATATTTTTTTTTAATTATTTATCAATTTTTCCTTAGAAATATATATATCATTCCTACCTATAACAGCCTATAATGTTCGGTATTGTTTTTGCTGCATGATGTATACAGGGTGTCATTGAAATAGTGTAAAAAATTCATCAGAGCAAACTCTCTGCCTATAATTTTCTCGAAAACCATGGCTCTGGGCGAAGTACAACAATAGTACCTTTTTTGTAGGAAAAAGTATGTAGTTTTCAAAAAGTGAACCCACGTTGCAAAAAAAATAACCTCAAAAAAGTTATTCACGAAACAACCCCATACCCTTGCAAAAACTATCCTTTCCGCTTTTCCAAATAATTTTTCAGTATCACCATTTGATTTAAGTTCAAAATTAATGGCAGAGGATTTTTTTCGAAATTTTGTCTTGTTTTTTAAGCCTACAATTTCAAAACAACCGTTTTTTAAATTCACCCTTTTAGTGACCCTAACTCCCTTAATATGCATTTTCCGCCCTATACTTATAGAAACTTTTTTTACTCTTTTTAGGAGCACTATCATCCACCGATTTTTTACACCATTTCAATGACAACCTGTATGTATAATAAACAAATAATAAATTATTACTAGGTTTCGATAAACTATTTTTTTCGAACACAAGTATTAAAAAATTAGAAGAAAATAAATAAAGATTTTATAGAAAAATAAACTTGTGCAATTGTTCTTATTATTAAACGTTTTGTTAATAATTATTTTAAATATCCCATTAGCTGACCTAATCGCGCCAACTACTGTGATTAGTCCAAAGTTACGAGGCAATCTGTTTAATATAATAACCTTGAGTACAGATTGCTATTCTAGAGCCGTCAGTAGCAGTATATTCAGAAGATAAGCACTAGGATTTGAAACCCGTGTACTCATTTAAGGCTGAGTATACCAAAATATCATATTTTTCTATCCTATTGGAACACGAGAACTGTATCTCTAAGCCACCAGCACCTTTTAAGTTTAAACACACCGATTAGTTAAACACACCATTTGTACATGATATTTGTGATTCAATAGAACAACTCAAAGTAAAATTAAAATAAGATGAATTATTGAAGAAAAAACGTTCATTTTTCTTTCCCCTTCTTTCTTCATTCTCAATAATACTGAAATATCTTTTATATTTGATTAAATCGGAACCCTACCTTCCAATCCAAGAAATAGAAAACGAGCATTTTAAAAACAAATTTAATGGTTGAAAAAACATAATTCCGGAAATTTTTTAGAAAGAAAACGTTTTTATCTTAGGTACGTCATGTGAGATAATATCTGAAAAAGGTCGCTCGCGCGCATTTTGCCCGATAATTTCCAATATAAACGTCGATTTGTAATTGGAAAAATAAATAATCCTTTCTGTAATGCAACATCCAATAAAATGAAGATGTATTTACCAATTTTCTGCCATCACTCATTATTTATTAAAACTCAAAATAGCACATCGTAATTCAAATTTCAGTATTTAAAATGGAAAATACTTTGGTTTCTTTTAATTTATTGGTTTAAATTGTCTATTCATTTTCATAAATAGTTATTATCTGGGTTATTATTATTATTCGTCTGTTAAATATTATAATTTACAATCATCTTTTATACAAGTTGAGTTTTAAATAAGTGCAAATATTTTTAGAGGAAGTATATTTCGACCCCAGAAACACGTATATTATGTTTTTTCTTCGCCAAAGAAATAATTGAAAATTTGGGAAAATTTAACTATAATATTCTTTGCTTTAATTTAAAGAGAATGGCAACCTTTAAAAAAATTAATGTCATTAACTGGCCAAAGTCACTCACCGGCAAAAAAACCGGCCAGTAAAAACTAGTCCCAATTTCAGAGTTGGATTTCTCGCGAAACACTCATTAGATTTTGATAATTTTTTTTTAAAATTGGAAATTAATTCCTTCTTAAGGGATGCTACGTCAGAAATTTTTATTCCGAATTTATTGTGAGCATATATAAGCAACAGGGCCCAACAATAAGACGAAGTTTTTGCTCGAACTTTTGTGACACCCTGTAGGGTGCAGCAGCTGTAGCAGCTATTGCTAAATTAAAGCACATTGTATCCTCATCTTTTGTGAGTATTTTGTTTTTTTAATCACGACATTATCTCTGTTTGTATTGGAGATACGCTGTTTCAAAACGAACGTCTCAGAAAAATGTTTTGCAGGCAAAACCGCGACCAAACCAATTCACATGTAAACGCGCAAACTGAAGACGTGCTCGACGATGTCTTGGAAGTAGCTGGATTCCTGTGGCAGGCCTCCTTGCAGACAAGCTGTTTTCTTTTAGTCTTCGTTGGATTGTTCTCTCACTAACTTGAGTTCTACGCACGCCTTGTAGCAGATGTTGATTCTAAAATGCTGTAATTCTAGATTTCGCAAAGTATTCAGGACAATAAAGCGGTCGTCAATTGCATTTGTCTTCCATTTTCTTCCGGAACCAACTCGCCTGATGAAATTTCTCGTTTCGGACGCATATCGCGTTTCGGAGGGTATCGGACACATAACGTTGACTTCGGCCATTCTCAATTAAAGCCACAATACGAGCAACATCCGTCACAGATAATGGCATTTTTTAATTTGAGAACCATTGTTGTCATATTGCAAATACTCATAAATCCGTTTTTGCCTATCTCGCCTGGATATTTATACATAAAACTTTCTGCCTGCGAAGCATTTTTCCGAGACGTTCGTTTTAAAGCAGCGTATCTCCAATAACAAGAAAGATAATATCGTGATTAAAAAAACAAAATGCTCACAAAATATGATGCTATAATGTGATTTGATTTAGCAATAGCTACTACAGCTGCTACACCCTACAGGGTGATACAAAGTTCGGGCAAAATACTTCGTCTTATTGTTGTCCCCTGTATATGCTCAAAATAAATTCGGAATAAAAATTTCTGACGTAACATCCGTTAAGAAGGAATTAATTTACAATTTAAAAAAAATCATCAAAATCTAATGAGTGGTTGGCGAGAAATCCAACATTGAAATTGGGACTAGTTTTTAGTGGCCGTTTTTTTTGCCCGTGAGTTTAGATACTCATTGACTCTTTATAAAAAAAATATTAAAAAAAGTTCTTATAAGCATGGGTGGTATAATGCATAGTTTTAAAATTAGAGGATGTAACAACTTTAAAAAAAATGATCCCTAATTACCTTAAATATAATTATTTTTTCCTTGAATTTGTATCTATTATATTATAATTTTAAAAATTATGTAAATTTATCTTTCACAAAGATACGCGAAAATTCAATACATAATTTTAAGATATGTAAATATGTATGATATTATTTTTCGGTGTTACATTTTATATGATATTTTTATGTTTTGTCACGAGATCCAATAAAATACAACACAAAAGAGGATTATAACAAAGTAAAGCGGTATGTCTCCCCAAACTAGCCATAACTTTCATAATGCAAGAATAAAATATTTTCGTATCTACATTGTAAGATAAGATGACCATCTTACGTTAAGGAAAGTATTGAAGTAATATTTAATAATCTTTACTGAAAAACAAAGGAATAAGCAGTGTAACTGTTGTCACAATACTGTATCAGAAAATAATTTTGTCATGGTTGATATACCTTTAGTTATACCATACTTAAATCTACTCTTTACCCGTTAATTAGATACCAAGTCTAGTTCTGTTAAAAAAAAAGACATAACAGAATGTGTTACTTGTAAATTATATCTAGTACAGGAAAATACGTAATACCGGTAATACGTAAAATTATATACCTCTAGAGTTAGGAGTGTTAGGACTATAATAGTTAGAACTATAATAGTTAGGTTGAGACACTTATATACGCTTACATGTGTGTGGATAATAAATAATAATATTTATAATTTTTAATACGACCATAAAAATCAATTTTTCTCATATTACAGTGTACTGGGCATGAGCAAATATATATTTCTTATTTTATTGTCTTGTTTGAATTTTATTTTCTTGTCATTATTCTTAAAATTTATTGCACAAGTCATAATTAAAAGACTAAAGGATTCTATTTGTTAGAAGAATATTAGTTGAAAATTCTCACTACCTATGAATTAATAAATCATTATACATAACATAATAAAAAAACAGAAGAATACAAATGCCGTTTCATATGACGAGCATGTCTAATACTTCATTCAGAACCTCAAAATTAGTGGAATAAATTAGTAGTTTCAACTAGCATAGAAGTTCATTATTCTATTATTAGCATAGTTCTTCTAATTTCAATGTAAGCATTTAATATAATAGATATACAGACCGGACCACTGTAGTAGTAACATAGGCAGAACCGGACGAATTAGCGTCCGCCGAATAAAAAGCAGACGAAAAAATGCGATAAAATAAAAAATAGTTAGATATGTGATAAAAATGTTTCAGTATTTGTATTTATTCGTGTTTTAATAGCCAAAACGAATACATAGATACTCGCGACAGTCTCGTGTAAAATTTATTTTTTAAGTAAAATTATGGATGTTTACGAAGTTCGTGAGAAAATTCAAATTGTAAAATGGTATTTCCAAAATAGGTCTTATCGGGATATACAAACAATTTTTCCACAAACTTTTGCAAACAGGCCAATTCCATCTTTACCATCTACTATATCAAGTGTTATTAATAATTTAGAAATACATGGGTGCGTGTCCCCACAAAAACACAAAAAGCCTGATGTGTTGATTAATGAAGAACAGGAACCAACCAAACCAAACCAAACCAAAATCCTACGTTTAATCAAATTGTTGAGGTAACAGATTCTTCACGTAGGACGATTAAAAGAGTTCTTAAAAAGAATGGATACCGATCGTATAAAGCGCACAAAACTCAAGAAATGTTCCATGAAGACCAATTTCGGCGTATGGCGTTTTGTGAATCTGTACTGGAAACGGCCAATTTAGATGAAAACTTTATTCGGCGTATAGTTTTCACCGACGAATCAAGTTTTCCTTTATTGAGTCGTCATAACCCTACACAAGTACGATATTGGTCTCGGGAAAATTTGCACAGATATTTTGAGGTACGTACGCAATATCCTCAAAAGCTAAATGTTTGGGGTGGTTTAGTAGGGGAGCATATGATTGGTCCATTTTTTGTAGAGGGTACCTAATTTAACTATTGCAAAGTATTTGGACTTGTTACAGCAGCAGATTGTCCCTAGAATTCGTGAGTTATTGGGAGAAAGATTCCACAATGTCAGGGTTCAACAAGGTGGTTGCCCTGCCCACAATGCCCGTATTGTTCAAGAATATTTGAACAATGCTTTTCCCAACCGTTTAATTAGTGGATATGGAACTATTTTGTGGCCCGCTAGATCAGCAGATCTTTCTCCCAATGATTTCTTTTTGTGAGGTTATGTAAAATCCAAAGTGTATTGTCATAATAGGGCTAATAATCTGGATGAGCTTCAAGTAAAAATACGAGAGGCTTTCCAAACTATTAGCCCGAATATGTTAGCCAATGTCAGACGGGGATTTTACAACCGCCTAGGCTTCTGTCTAGCACAAGACGGTGGTCTTTTTGAACACTTGTTATAACTTTTTTTTATTTAGAGTAATATTTTAGATTTTTTTGGGTTTAGAGAATTTATTTATTTTTAGTTTTGGCTTGTAAACACACTGAAATAATAAAATATTACCTTAACTGAAGGTAAACACTTAAAATGAAAATAATAAATACTCGGCACTCCTCGCGTCGTATTCCTAGTATGTCACGACCGACCCGTCCAAGCACAACTGCAACTGCATACTGCCTGACCAGCCGGCTAGCCGGCAGTGAATCTCGAGTACGAACGCAAATCGGGTAAACGTAAATTCGTCCGGCAACTTGCTATGTTACTAGTAGCCTGGTCTTCTCTGTATATGTTACGGTTAAGGTCCGATGTCCGGTTAATGTCGACATTACCCGGTTAATCTCGAGAATAACACACAACAAAACAACCAAAAACATAACCTAACCCAAACTTTAACATGTTAATGGTCGACATTAACCGGACATCGGACTTTAACCGTAACATATATATAAGATATTCTCCTTGTCGACAATGAAGAAAATGGCGAATCAAAAACGTAAATAGTTCGTTTTTGTTGTTTCACGAATTCTAATTTTTGCTTTAATAAAAAAATATCAAGCGAAAATATTCTTATGTTATGCAAGAAAAGCACTTAAGTTCATTTCACTTCAGTTTAATAATTAAATATAATTTGAGATCGTTAACATAAATTTAAGTTTAATATTAGGTTTTTATTCGTCGTACCTCATTAAATTTTCACAGAATTTCATTTTTCAAATTTGCTAAGGTAATTTATAAAAAACTTTTGCTTTACCTATAGGAATCTACATGAATAGGTGATTTGACTTTGTTTTTGATTTTGTTTGTGTTTGTGACAGTAAATTTCATTAATCCGGTAAATATGCATAATAACCGCTTAGTATGAATAATAGTTCTCAATGGAGATCTTGCAAAATAAGACACTAATTTACCACCACATACTAAAACACTTTAGTTTTTTTACACTGGAAGCGCGTTTTTATAATCTGTAAAAGTTTAGTTCTAGTCATCTGCTGATGATGCTAACATGGTTAGCGAAACGTTCTTTCATTGTTAAAAGTAAAGTGCTTTGGTGTATGGTAGTAAATTATTGTTTTATTTTGTAGTTGTGTTGGAGATGTTGATAAATTCGATGACATTTATTAGGTTAACCGGTCATTTTATAATCAGTCAGTCAATATTCTCCAGAGCTTGTTGCGAACTTTTATAAATACGAAAAAATTAATGTTAAGTAAATGCAAAGAAATAATAAAACAGTTTCTGCGAATAAAAAGTACAAATGCATTTGGCTGAAGTATAGTTCCCAGTTGGTGTAGTTCCCACAAGCCAAGAAATACTGACATCTCATACAGCTACGGTACGTACTATGTACGTACCTGGTACGTAATGTTGGGACGAACGTCAGGTCCCTGGTACATACAAGTACGTACAGGTATGTTCTATGTACGTACTAGAGACGTACATTTTTAAACGCTTTGTACGTCCCCGGTACGTCCCTGGGATGTGGTAAAGTACGTACTATGTACGTACAATCCAGGTACGTACATTTTATGTTCTGTTCCGGACCAAAACTGGATGTAAAATGATCGAAAGTACGTACAATGTACGTACTATGGACGTACATTTTTCAACAACGTATACGTCCTAGGAATTTAATTAGAGATAATTCAATGGAAGTCAGCTTAAAATATTTATTAATATAAAAACTCAGGTACAGGGTCATTCCTTATGTCTTGATACACCCGTGAGTCTGGCTTCGGTCCGGCAACTACAATCTTAGCGCAGTCTGTCTTTTATTGGATGTTGATATTTCATTTTTTTATTCTCGAAATGCTTCTAACTAAAAAATACGAACAGAAAACTAAGTATTAAAATATCTAATTCTTGCCTCTGTTTTGAAAAAATTGAATGAGCCAATTCTCAATCATTCGAGGTTGTGACTATGCTAGGTGAAATATAATAGTCACATTAGATGTGGCAGTGTCATGTAATTCATCTGATCATTCCCCACTTTGAGATACACAACAAAAGTTATCTCGAGAGTTATCTGTTTCAGTTTCGCTAATGTTAAGATGTGGCAGAGAATCTTCAAACTGTAAATCAAGAATTGGAACGTCTGATGTGCTATGTTGATCATTACAAGATTGAAGGAAATATGCCTGATTAAATGAAGCAGGCTGTCTATTTTGATTAGGGTATGGAGCATCTCTCTTGAAGAGCACTTTCAAACCGCTTAATTTGAACATTTGCCCTTTTGTAATATTTGCTAGAAGTATCTTTGCGCCACATTATATTATTAAACTTTAAATTACATTGAAACAACGAGCAATGAAGGCAACGACAAAAAAACAAACCGAACAACCTACGGCCACCATGACACTCACTCACACAACACAATTGAAAACTGGATCGGAGTGTAGATCGGAGTAGGTGCGCACTAAGTGTATTGTTGTTTTTATTTGTTAATGTTGATTACTAAAAGATGGAAATACACTAAGTGCGCACATGCGCACTAGTTCTGCCAATCGAAAACGCCATTAGAAAACGCCCGACTTCCTATTCCGACAAGACTCGAATGTGAACGAATAACTTAGCGGGAAATTTAAACATAGGACTGCATAATCTTCCTGTTTTAGCAGCTTGATTGCATAATATATTGCATTTTTAACCTATCAGATTTCTACAAAGGCTGTCATGCATTATGGTCATTGGATAATTTAGGAAATCATTTTTTTTAGCGGTCAGGTTAAATTTATTAATAAAAGAAGTAGAGGTAGGTTAGAGTGACTTGAATTAACGTTAGCCTAGAAAAGATCCACTGATCCAGTCCATTCATTATTATTAGGTATATCTGACCAAAATAATCCAGTCATGATATTAAAATTAAATAACATTTTGTAATGCGTTGTCAAAAATTTTCAAGATACGTACGTAGTACGTACTCGCATGTACGTCCGTTGTGAAGTCCTACAATATACGTAAATAGTACATACATGGGGCACGTACTATGTACGTACACTTTTATACGTACATAGTACGTCCCTAATTGGTCCCGGGACGTACCGACGTAAAATGGACATAAAATGTACGTCCCTGGGACGAAGTGTGCTGTATGGGATTTAATCAATATATCAAATATTTACAAATTTCTAAAAAACCGGTCAACCACCATATTTAAATTCACTTTTCAATACTCATGAACATTCTTATTTTACCAGAAATGTAAACAGTTTGAAAGTCCCTCAGCATAGAACGGCGGCTGTCAATTTCAGATATATTACAGCTTTGTAGCGAGAAATTTGTGGCATCGACTTCCAAAATGTATCCCAACAGCTTTCGTATGAAAATGAAGGCATTTTTGAATTTAAAATTGAAAACTACAGAGAGAAAATTATCCATCCATAACCCCGCGGCGACCGCTTCATCAATTTTAATGATTCTTTTTTTAAATGATAGGCAGATTGTTTATGAAGTATGTTTTATCATTTAGTCTCTATTTCTTTGTGTATAACGAATAAGAATTAAAAGGTACCTGAGAAACACCTAACACAATATGCCTACCATTAGAAATAAATTATTTGGCATTGTCAGTGATGTACTTATCTATATGCTTATCTATGTTGATGTGTCAGTTATATTATATATCAAGTTTTTAGTTTATACCCTGGTTTTGGATGCATAAATATTCTTTTAAATGATATTAGTTTATTAGCTAGACAAAGCGATTTTAGAAAAATCATCCTATTCAAAAGTAAAATCATGTCGGAAATTTGTTTGTTTGAAAATTCCTTACTATCTGGTCTAGAAGTATGAAATTCTGGGGAAAGGATCTTTAAGTGAAGAACAATTAGTAGACATTTTTGAAACTCATCAACTAAATGGTTAAAGTTAGTAAAAACTTATGTAAAACTTCGTGACAGCTGAATTATACACACAAAAATTGGCACAAAGGTTCCTTTAAAAGACATGAGTTAATTAGTTGGACAAAGCAAATTTAGGAAACTTATACCATTGGGGAGTAGAATGGGGTATGAAAGTTTGCTTTATGAAAATTTTTACTATAACATTTAGAAGTATAAAATTTATATAAGGATTTATTTAGTGTCATGAATAATATGCAAGAAATATTTCTTATTTAAATTATTCCTCTAGGTATAAAAAATAACCTATAAAGAGGGTATTACCAACTGCTCTTAAAATTCTTATATTGACGTCTTTTATTGCATTTCAGGTAAAAAATTAAAATAAAAAAAACAGTTTTTTAAGGGGGTAGGTATATTAAGAAAATCGACAATTGAAAACTTTCATCTTAAATATGTTAAAGCTATTCATTTTAGAAATACGGTTTATATAGGACCATAGTAGAGCAATATCTATCTATCCATAGAGGGTAAATGGATATTTCACTAGTTATTATTTTCTGGAAATTTTCTTTTTTCAGATTTTACAAAATATTGATTTTGGCTCGATTTCTAAAACACCCTATACATAATTAAGAAACAAAAACCCGTCATTCAAGAGCGCCATCCACCCTCTATTCAACCATATATAATTAGTTTGAACCAATGGAAGGATACAGAAAAAGATTGATACATTTGAAAAAAAAACTGTAAAAAGCAAGATTTCAAAATAATTTTGAGGCCAAAATTGAACTTCTTTGAAATACTTTCATTTCAATAATTTTCAAAATTTTTAAGATTGTTTATTTCAGAACGGTATAATCAAGAATATATATATTTTTTTGTAAACAAAGTGTACCTAAAAGTCATATACAAGCGATGAAAAAGTAAAAAACGGTTTTTTAAATTTTGGATTTTTTTTAATACATAATAAGGGATAAAGAGGATAAAAATGCTCCTGAAATTGTTATATGGACCGTGATTTTAAGTAAAAAATGTGTAAAAAATTAAAAAATAAAAAAAATCTATTTATTTTGAAATGTTGTACGTGAAAAAAGCATGAAGGAAATGTATGAACAATTCGAGGTGTCCGCGAACAAAGTCGCGGGAAAAAGCTGGTATTTATTTATTATTCTCTGTTCATTTCATTTATTTAATTATTTTTTTAATTAAATAAAGATAGAAATAAGAAACGAAATAATATATTAGTAAATGTATTATTTCGTTTCTTTCAACAACAATAATGGCCACTTTATCTTTTTCAAATCAACGAGATGCCAGCACGCAATTTCTAGATTACAGATTTTTTTATGCGGTATGGTTAACAACAAGGTTTACAAAAGAACTTAGGAATTAAGAGAGGCACTCGAAGAGGCGGTACGGAAGAAGTTTAATTAAGTCAACTGGTCGTTCTGTGAGACTATTCGTATCTAGTAATTCTGTTTTAAAAATATGCATTTACGTACTCAGAACAATGGCTGATTTTTTGAACATTTTCTAAAATAACTTTTGTGTAAACTTAAAAAAAATATATCACTACATAAGTGTATTTAGTGATTTTATTTTTTTAAGTTTTACTTTTTGTAATATAAATTGTAAAGAACCGTTTAATAATATATTCTGTCTTTTTATAAGTTATAAATCATAACAGAATAAGAATACCATACCAACTAAGTGAAATCAGTCAAGAAAGATAAGAATTGGCTATAACACAGTAATTTTTCTAAAAAAACCTATAATACCTTATGCTTATGGTAGAGGGGGGGGGTGTCATAATGAAAGTCATATTGGAACCACTCTATTGATGCGCAAGTATCTAAATTATTTAACTTTTCTAACATGTGTTCAAAACCTTTCTCTAAAAAACGTAAATAACGTTCACTTGTCAAGGTATTCTCGAAAACGTATGGCCAAGAAAATTTGGACCAATAACGGGTCCATTTACTTTTACACGCTTTTCTTCATTTGAAAAATTCATATTTACAATTTGTGTTAATTTTAATTTACAAAAATTGTTTGGATGTGACTTGTTTCCAATGGGTAACGATTGAACTTGTTTCCATGTCTAACTATGTGAAATTGTTTAAAAATGATACTAATTGGCTATTTTTCGAAAATAATATGTATTCGCTATAACAGAAATTTTTCGAAAAAACATATTATAGCTTATATTGCCGAAAAGCTTAAAAATGGCGGTTTTTATGAAGTTTTGGCCAACTATGGTTTCCATTTAAAAAACACATGTTTGTGTCATATGTCAAGAATGACAGGCTTTAGAAAAAATCGGAGAACACAAATTCATTAGGGATGTGATTATCTACAACTTTTATCTGAAAACTTTTTGTCTAAAATAGATTATAATGGAATTAGGGACGATTTTTAAAATAGCCAAAATTTGTTTTTTTTCCAAATATCTAGTAAGCCATGAACTTTTTCAAAAATCTGAAAGATGCATAAATATGCACTTCTGTTAGACCCCTCAAAACTGCAATTCTTTCCCCATTTAACCGACTCTCTATCTCCAGTAGTTTCCGAGATACCCATAGAGAACATCGTAGGAAATTCGCCCTGTATAGAAATATATTGAATTTCTTAAATTTATTTTCATAATATTTTTAATATTTCGTTTACTTAACGCTTTCATTTAAACAACAAAATTCGAAAGTAGAAATTATTCATTTGTATATTATTATATTTCCGTCCTATGTGTGTATTTTACAAATATAAGTTTTCGTATAGCAACTTGCCCTTAATATAATAATTAAATGACATACAATTGTAAGATTTTGTCATTACGGTGGCAACAACACTCCCTCTAAGAATAGAGAATATAACAGCATTCGTGTGAATTTCAAGGAATGTCATCTATATTTAAATAGAAACTTATAGCTAAATATAGAAACTGTGCTCTATTTTATGCTCGAGGGTAAAATAAATGGATATATAAAAATTTAAGAAATATGTTTAATAGGGTTTTCTTTGTTTCAGGTGTTTGATTGCCGTTATGTAACTACCACGAGCGGAATGTTCGAGGCTTTATGTAACCACATAAAGTACAGTACAAATAAAGGCAATATTAGGTAAACTATATATATCACAGTATTACGGCAAATACCTCTTTCAATGGTGCCATATTTTTGGGTGAATAGAGCTCCATAAAAGTTATATTACTGTAAAATACGAGCTCAAAATCAAAAACTTTTGGTCATATAATTTGAAATAGCATTTTTACCATTATTTATATAAACCAGTGGAGTATCATATCCAGTAACGTTATGATGCGTATCTTATTTCCAGAAAAACTAATATATTTTGTGTAAATTCTCATTGTGGTAGTGCGTAATGACCAACTGTTTGAGTTCTGTTAATTGAAACTATGGTTTAGTTTAACAAAAACTAATAATATGTAACTAGTTAATAGTTTGTATACTCTAATAATTAATTTCGTATCAAGTAATTTAGATATAAGAATAAGTTTAAATAATTTAGTGCTTTCTTCAATAGCGGTCAAGTATTTTCATAAGTCATGCAATTTCTACAGGATGTGTCTCTATCAAATATTTTGAGTTTTATATCAAAAATAATTTTCAAAAAGAATAAATTTACGTGGAATGGACATGACTGGCGAAAGTTTGAGGATGGTCGGCAAAACAATTATTATTATTCAAGATAAACGTACTTTGACTATCTCTTACAGAACTAACGCATTTGCTTTCCGTTGTTGTAGTTGAATCGCTAAGTTTAGAAAGGAGTCATATTACAGAAACGGTATTTTACAGGAGAGAGAAAAACCTGTTTTAACTTAGATAAGATATACGCAATAATCTGAAACGAATATATCACATTATCTGGATTATCTATAAAGCATATATAACAGTTTAATGAATATCCAATATAAGCTACGTCCATGGAGACAATTTTTGAATTGTAGGTATCTCTCATTTTTTCATTTAACATAATTTTATTTCCGGTAACAGTCATAAATAACAATAAACTTGTAAAAATTGTAACTTTCCTTCAACTCTGTATTATACAGGATATCCCAGAAATAAGTGCAAGTATATGAAGGGGTGGTAGATCTCGATAAAAGAAACATATTTTCTCTTTATCGTTTTTCAACAAGTCCAAAATAACGGAGTTATATTACATTGAAAATTTCCAAAAAAAATGTTTGCTAAAATTTTGAGAACCACTGGATCTTTTCTGGATTTTCTTTCTTGTAAATTTAATCTACTACCTATTTTGCCATATTATCAATAAATTATTTTTTTAAATAAAAACTAAAAAAAAATTAAAAAAAAAATTAAAAAATTCCAAATTTTCAATTTTTTTTTGCGCAAAAACCTTATAGGCGTGTTTCTGAGGTTGAACTATACTACCAGTTAAAATATTTGCACTTGTTTCTGGAACACCCTGTATAAATGTAAACGTAACTTCGCGACCGGCATTGGTACTAATGGATTATGAAGTTACAATAGTGCCAGGACGTTGGTCGGAAGAACCAACATAATGGTACAAAGATGCCAAAAATTTCTTCCAGTCTTTAAGGGGCTTGATTGGGCTTCTTGATTCAAGAGAAAATGTACTATTTAAGAAATATGTAATAATATTAATATAATAAAATAATTTTCTTAAACATTTTTAACTCTACAAATGCGTATCAAGGCGTGATTCTTGTTCTGCTCGCACACATTGGCGTAACTACAGGGGGCCCGGGGGTGCCGGGCCCCTCCGGGCACTGCTGGGCAGCCCCCAGAGAAATCCTGAATTATGACTCTTGGCTACGTATTAATTTTTATTTGCTTGTGATGCAGTAAAAATGACGTTTTCTAGTTTTGTTTAGTTAATATTATTTTGTTGTGTTCAAAAAATGAGTTAATTTTTATTTTTTTAGTAAATTTGTAGGTATTTAAGTAATCTAGGGGAACACGGTTTGATAACCAAGTCTATGAAATTTATTGATAGAGAAATTCATGTAAATATCTTATTCAAAAAATGTGTTTTTTTTAAATTATTTCTCATTTAAAAAAAAAAATCCTAGGCCCCCCTGGGCTCAGCCCCAGGCCCCCCGAGGCCCACCCCAGGATAAATTGCTAGTTACGCTAATGCTCGCACAGTTGTCGTATTTTCCCAAACGAAGAAGGAACAAAGGTTTGGAGGCAGTGTACCCGAAACGACATTACATCTGGTGATTGCCTTGTCATTCCTTCATGATATACGTAACTTGTCATATCATCACGCATATTATGAAATTCAAAGTTGTTCGCATTTAGCTGACGAAAATAGTACAAATCTTGTACATTTTCGATAAATCAAACACTGTCATAAACACAGTTCGAATATTTTGCAGCCCTTGACCTTGGAAGCAACGTCACTCTCCTTAAGTAAAGTGTAAAACTTCTGGGTTATTCTTTTATGTACCATCAGTGCATGTTTAAACGCCACGTAGTGTGACGACAATAATCGCAAGAGAACGAACAATATAATAAACAACAAAGATATAAAGATATAAAAGTATGATATAACAAATATTCTTTTACGTGAGGAATCTCCCCACGAGAGATGGCACATGCTTTTGAAACACCCTGTATAATAATTATATTAATATAATAGCTTTATAGCAAATTTAATAATTATTAAAATTAAATTTTTTATGCTTTTTTTCATCTCTTTAAGATCAAATTTGGATATTTCAAATTTTTCTGACTCCAGATTAAGTGCTTATTCCCCAATAAACATCTGTTATCTGATGTAGATTGAAATCTTTTAAATAAACACATTTAATTATAAAGCGAAATAAGGGCCAATTTATTTAATGGTCTATTAGAAGCGACGATTTTTCCATACACAATTATGATATATCTAGACCAAATATTTACAAAGTTATTATTATATAAAGATCTGTTATATATTGGTATAGATTTGCATAGTTATGACTTCAACTAACTTACTGAAAGTAATTCGTTCATTCTTGGACACTTTATTTGTTTCAATATTACATGCCCAAAATCTGCATAAACCACACATATATTACTGCATATAAAAATAGAAATTATTTTATTAAGTTATGAACTCAAATGTAGTTAACAATTTCTTAGTAGAGACACTCTTCTTGATCGTTCTAAATCTCCTAATTGCAAAACAAATATTCTAGTTTCCACTTACACCTAAGCTCGTCTTTGCCGATGAGATATTCGATTTATACTGCATTAAAGTTTCACTCGAGATTTGTATATGCATTTACTTTATCTCTGATATATGATTAAGACAGAAAATCGTAACGTGTCGGCGCCAACTTGATTTACTTGGAAAACTATATTCTATTAGCATACGCTTTGAAATTATCTCTGCGTTTGATTATAAGCCAATAAGGTTAGATAATTAATTTTAACTTTGTTTAATCGTTAAAGGCAACGTTTTCGACGATACACTTTCAAGTAACATTAAATATTTAATTAAAATAGAAACAATAATGTAAAATACTATATTTTTTCATATAGTCGTGATAAAAATTTGAATAATTGAAAGTGAAAGGATATGAACGTTAATTGAAAGAATCGGGTAGGCCTGTTCCAAACACCGGAAAACCGTTTTAACACCGGTGTTGAGCTGACACCGGTGGCCAAATATGGGCTATCCGATGTTCCAGCGTCGACACCGATACTGGTGTTTACACCGACACCGGTGTTGACGCCGACACCGGTGTTCATTTCGATACCGGTATTTATCTCGACATCGGTGTTGGTCTGGAAACCGGTGTTCATCTCGATACCGATTTTGACTACGACACCGGTTCTGATATCGACACCGGTGTTTGGTAAACGAGTTAAAGAAGAAATAATGTTAATTGATAAGTCCAAAATAAACCTGATAAAAATAATGTCGTATCGGTGCTTAGGTATTCTATCGTTTATTAAAGCGCACCGACTTTAACTTAAAGCTTTCAAACTTAAATATATTTTTTACCAGACTAATCACTAAAATTAAGTGGAAGCGTCAGATAAACAACTATAAAGTAAAAAATTGTTTAATCAAAACAAACAGAAAACAAAACAAAACATAACGAAACAAAAATTCGTAGCTGTAAAATAAACTAAAAAATATTACATTAAAAAAAAACAAAAAAAAACAAACGGCACCATCGACATCGACACCGGTGTTGATCTCGACACCGGTGTTCATCGCGATAGCGATGTTGAGATAAACACCTGTGTCGCAGTGGCGCACAGTGCTTCGAACATATGGCTCTAGAGGACAAAAATCAAAAACTTCTCTTTTATTGTAAGCAATTTATTCAAACTAGGTTTATTTGAGACAAATGATGAGTACTCTCATTGTACTAAATGATGATGTTCTTAGTCCCACGTTTATGAAAAAAAAATCTTATAAATAATAATAATGTTGGAGCTGTGTTCCATCTAAGCAAATAAAAGTTATAGTATGAAAACGGTTAAGTATTAAATAAATCCCTGTGATAAAAAAGAATTGAAATAACATTAGAACATGATTCCTACAATATAAGTCTAATATAAAATAAAAATGTTTTTCTTTAATTAATTAAAGAAAAACATTTTTATTAAAGTAATATTTAATTAAAAAAAAACTTAAGATACTATAAATTTACTTTAGGACAACAAAATGCATAGATCGTAACTACTCTGATTCAGAAGAATCACTGCTGACAGAATCTTCCAAATTTATAGTATCCAAATCACAGGTAGACGATGTATCCTCACATATAAGATATTTCTGTACATCATTTTATAATATGTTACTTTTTCGCGTTGTTACTGTTCTTTTTGTTGGTATGAGGGGTTCAGATGTTAATAGTTACCTCTTTAATAGACCATATCCATATATTATTTTTTCCTTTTCTTGGGTATGTGGTTTTATAATAAACTGAAAGATGGAAACTTTTTTTATGCGACGTTTCGCTCCAACATAGTGGACTTTTTCAGGCACAAGTGGTGTCTCATTTGACTGGAGGGTTCATCAATATCTAATAAAGAACACATTTTTTGAAATACATATAATTTTGATTTCTTGTCCTTATGATCGAGCCAAGTATTAACCAGATCGGCATTGCTTATCAATTTTACTCCATCTGAAAAGTATTATAAAATAAAGTTCGTCGCAAGCAGACGTAGGTGAACTATACAAAAATTAAAAGTGTATGAATATGACAACAAAAATATTTAATAAATACGATATGTTTTGATGTTTTTTTTTAAATGCCTTTTTGAAGTTTGAAAACGTAAAATTTTTATACCCATTTAAGAATCATCTTAAAAAATAAATAAAAACTAAACAATCACGACCTTGTTTAGAAATAAATTTAAAGTACATACCTTGTTTAACAATATTCATAGTGGCTTTCAATTAAGTACGTACCGTTTAACTCCATAATATACAGAACTACTATGAATGTTATTCTTTTCACTGATGAGATAATAATCGCAAAATTTATTTTTAGTGAATATATTTGCTAACAAAAACGCTGTTTATGAAAAATAATATACAGGATGGTTGAACATTGCTATAAGCATAAAATTATATATTCAGATATTAGTAAATTTTAACTTATTTTTTGATTTTTGTCCATGGGACGAAGCACTGTGTGGCGGCTCGTCAGGGTAGGCAAGGTAGGCCTACCCTAAGATTTTGGCAGAATTTAAGCAATTTATTACATTACATTATTTACTATTAATGTTGCCAATACATAAAAATACTGTTAATACACGAAAGTGTATGTTAATAATCAATATTGTTTTAATATTTGTGGTCTTGTATATTAACAATACCGCTGGCGTACGGTGACCACTGATTGTGCCGCTGCGTTAGAAAACAAAATAATTTTGACCGTTGGAGTGCCTTTGTTCGGCGATTTCTACATCGCCTACTATCAGAGTCGATGCACGACGTACGGCAGTCTTCTGTCTCTGTCTAACTCATCGTGCGGTAGCGACGCGACGTAAGTCGGAGTTGTATCATATTAAGGCGGGGCTTAGGCGAAATCTCCGGTCGCATTCGCATGAAGTCGTGTAGGCTCGGTAGGCTCGGTAGGCTCGGTAGGCTTAGATATTAAGGGGATATTCCAGATATTTCATAAGGAGATATATCACATTTCGTTAAGGGGATATTTCATTTAAAACTTTTATATGAAAATTCAAAAAAAAACGTTTAAAGCAAATTGGGAACATTTTTCGGGCTTGTCCGAAATTATTAAAAATTATATAACCGGTTGTATTTCAGAACACGCCACAGAAAAAAAAGAATCCGAAATAAAAAAGCGGCTTATTTTATTCGGTGCAAGAAGACGATACAACAGATATTACAGAAAAGTCTCTGTGCTATTTCAATTCGATATGTTAATAAAAGCGGCTAAGTCAAATATCTTTTATTTTATGAAATTTTATTTTATGAAATATTAGATAACACATTTAGAAATAAGGTCTGTAGATAAGTACTCGTATGTCTCAATTATTTTTATTTGTCTCTTGCGGATCCGAAACTTAAAGAATCCTATAAAGAAATTCCAACGCATTTAATATCTGATTTAACAAACTTGTTATATTGATACATTTCCAACTTCCAAAGCATTTAATAGTGATTTAACAAACAAAAAATGTTATTGACCAACATAAATTAATGAATAAATTGTAGGTATTAATAATAGATATGATAATTTCGAGCATAAAATAATTTAAGGAGAATAATCCTGGAAATATATTTGCAGAGGCTTTCAAATTGTTTGTTTTGTTAGATACTACACCATTTACAAGTACTTGGATTGACAGACATTTTTCATGTTTGAAATGCATTAAAATTTATAGTAGAGATTCCATGAAAAATAAACGTTTATCGCCACTTGCCTTACTTTCAATGTAAAAAGATCTTTTCACAGCTCTTCAACAATCTGATGATTTTACTGATATAATAATAAATAACTTTTCTTTATTAAGAGACCGACTCATCAATTTAAAATATAAAACATAATTATTCTTTCTATCAATACTACCTATTTTTAAGTGTGCGTAAATAAATAAAAATAAAATAAAATTCTATGATGTATTGTAATAGATAAAAAAAATAATAGATAAAATAGATTAATAAAAACTATACTTGTACATTATGTCATACATTATGTCACTACGTTGAATGCTGTTATTTTTGCTTTAGTTTTGTCCTAAATATTTTTGAGCTATGTTTTTAACCCAGAGATAACATGTATTTACAAACTGGGCTAGGATAATATGTAAATAAGGGGGGGGGGGGCAAATAGACGCAACTAAATTTTTGTCGCCTACCCAGTCACACGGGTCACGAGCCGCCACTGCGGTGTCAAGATAAACACCGGTGTTGTAGATGTACACCGGTATTGAGGTAAACACCGGTGTCGGTGTTGACACCGGTTCACCGATTGAAACACCGGTGGTCATCAACACCTAACACCGGTGTTCAAATCTCAACACCGAACTGGTCTAGAATTGGGGAGATACGTAACCTAATAGACGAATTCGTGACAAGGCTGATTTGATTTCCCCTTACGTCTCAAGTACTGTACGGTGGTGACATCAATCGTTCTGCGGTCAACGCATAAAACAGTTATTTTTTCTCGGCCAGCGAAGGCATATCGAAGACGGTGTGGATCTGAAAGCGACAGTGTTGCCATATTAAAATGTCTAATATCTATAATACGTTTGACGAAAATATCTTTGGATGAAAAATCCGCGTTTATGTATTGAAAATTAATTCGTGTTAAACATAGAATAAACCACAAAAATAAAAAATTATTTTATAAGTACTGAATATTATAGTATGATCGAAAAATGTCGTTTAGTTGGCTTGGAAATGCCGATTATTGACATTTACTATAATATTTTACATATGATTTACATTTACATATGAGGGGCAATGGCCCAGCTACGTCGAAACACCGGTTCCCATTAGAACACCGAAGTTAAGCGACGTAAGGCGATACTAGTGGTTGGACGGGTGACCGGTTCGAAACTCTGTATCGTGCTGTTGTCAAATAAAGGCAAAAGTGTAAAATCTATTGACACCCACTCATAGACTTAAAATAAAATATAGACTGACCATCTCATTCATAAATAGCTGGAACATGCGGTCAGACAATGTCTTGTTATTGTTGTGTTATTGTTTTAGGTTATAACGAGTGCGACACGAGCGATAGATAGGTTGTCTCTGTCGTAACGGTCGTTCCCTGACGACTCTGCCGAGAAACACAACACTGTCTTTCGTTTCTCAAGTACACCTGAACTCTCCGTATCATAGCCGGGTATTTTTTTTTTATTTTAATGAAGCTATAATTAAATTAAAAATATATTATATTTAACTTTTTTATATTTTATTAAGATTTAGGACAGGTTTTTTAAATAAAAGTTTAGAAAAAACGTCTTAGAGTCCAAAAAGGATAAAAATAATAAAATACACGTTATAGAAGAAATTTTATAATCGAAATTACGTAATTTTTGAAATTAATAATAAATGATTCATTTTAGTCAAACATTTATAACCCCTAATATTAATCAAATCAGGATCTATTCCACAGATATAATAGAATCGACGACAGGGAGAGAAAAAAAATATGATTATTATAATTTTTTTTCTGGTTAAGTGATGTCTTATGTAAATTAGAGAAAACATAAATCTGTTCCATTAAAGCAAGGAAGGTGATAGGAAGTGGATAAAATGAAAACTACATTTATTTAACTCGGTACTGCCTTTATTATACCGGGTGCGTCCCAAAAGTGGCTCATCCCCATAATTTTTTTATATTTTCAAATAAAAAAAACAGATTTAGTATGTTAGTATATGACATAAATTAGGATTGATTGACGCATTCAATTGTTTTTGGTCACTTTCTGTTTCACCGGAAATGACTATAACTTTTAATTTTTAAACGGCACCCTCGGTATATTTCTACTTTATTTGATAGAAAATGACACTCTGAATAGAATGACATATCATATGTCAACTTTTGACACTTTCGCATATGGTTTAATTGTAATTGTAACACGTGGTTCATAACGACAATTTGACTCGAAATACCAAGTGTGTGGTATCAATATATTCATAAAAAAATGCTTTTTCCAAATATGCTAACGAGTCACCCTTGTTCCATTTGAAAAAATTGACATATGTATGATTAAAAATATGATTTGTACATCTTTTAATCGGCCTAGACAAGACACGAAACCCATTAGACGATCAAAACTATTTTTCCAAGGCTCCTTGATTAAAACTTAGTGTTTTTAACAACACCATGGCACCCTGGATTGAAATTTATAATACGATTTGTTTTTAAGCGACAATGTCAAAAGTTGACATATGATATGTCATTCTATTCAGAATTCTATTATCATTTTCTATCGAATAAAGTAGAAATATACCGAGGGTGCCTTTAAAAATCAAAAGATGTAATCATTTCGGTGAAACAGAAAGAGACCAAAAACAATTGAATACGTCAATAAATCCTAATTTATGTCATATACCTACTAACATACAAATCTGTTTTTTTATCTGAAAAAATAAAAAAGTTATAGCGGTGAACCACTTTTGAGACGACCCGGTATATTAAAAAATATTGTCTCATAATGTAATATCATATTAAAATTCTTGTATGTTATTTTAGATTCTGAAGATAATTTTAGAATAAACCGGAATATATTTTTAATAAAAAACATTATTAATTATTAACAGGGTTATAATTATGATTTTGTTACAATGTAAGTAAGTAAATAATGTAATGTAAGAGAAAAAATTCAGATTTTACATTTTACTAAAATATTATCTAAATAAGCGCCTTTCTACAACAACGCCACTGACTCCCAATGGGTAAACTGAGAGTTGCCAACGGTCAAAAGTCGTTTCAAGACTTAAATGGATTATTTAAGTCAAATTTTTTGCAAATTTGGCACTGGCGAACCATATTTTATAGTTCTTGAACAGAAAAAGTCAATAAAATAAACACTTAAGGACTACAAGCTAAGAAAATGCGTTAATACAGCCGGGGACATAGCGGCAACAAAGCTTTACCGCACACGTGCGACACGTACTACAAGGTAATAAATGAATGAATAGGCTCCCTCGCCTCTAATCGGTGTTGTCATATTGTAAAGAACTTATCCTTTTTAAACAGTATCCGACTTATAATTTAGTAGTATAAGGACTATTTAATACATCTCTGGAATATTAAAACCTACTTTATTAAACTGTAGTATTAATATCTCAATATATGTGTAAAACAAGAAAAAAAATATTGATAATATTAAAGACGTGACAACATAGGCTGGATGAGGAAGGCTCGGTCGACTGTACCCAGAAGTAAACATGTGTACAAAAAATATTGTCTGTCCGCGTTGAGATGTAAATAGTGTAGTCTATATTTTATTTTAAGTCTATGCACCCACTGCTCATTCACGCCGGTTCGAGGCCGGATGAGATCGGATATCTCGTGAGTAAGAGTCGATTTAGACACTTGCCAAGTCGGTAGGCCATTGACCATGATATGGCCGAGGACCGCGGTTCGGATTCCGCGTAAACAAAGTAGGCCCCGTCCAGATTAGCCCTGGCAGCAAAAAGGAGACGTTAACTTCAAATCTTTACTTTTACTTTACTTTACTTTACTTTACATATGAAATAACATTTTTTGATACATCTAAAAGCATGTTTTATTAAAATACTAATATTTCAACGATGTTTTACAAGGAACCAACCACAGCTTCAGTACTATTTATTAACAGCGATCTTCATTTCCAAGCCAACTTTGACGCCTTTCTTTGTTTAATCATATATTATATCAAAATTGTTTTGTGCCACGAAATCGCCGAGAAGGTTGTTCATCTTCTTATTTCTTAAATCAACGATATGAATATCCTATTAGATTTATGACGAGTTCATTTCTGAAAAAAATACTGGGTATTTCGCCACAAAATCAGAAAACTAAAAGAAAAAAATATTTAAGGGTTAGAATTTAAACGGAAACCAGTTCGCATTAGCTTTTTATTTGTGTACAAATTTTCTTAACAAGCAAAAAATAATTAACATTTAACAAATTTATTCTGAAGACAGGAAGGTAATGTATGATCGAAAAAAAAAACGGCGTGCAGTTGGTTTGAACATGAACATCCCCATATAATTTTACATTTAAAACGACCGCGATCTTCATTTTATGGGCATTGCTGACGCCGTTTTTTTTCGATCATACGGTATACATCTACTACCTAAAATGTTTCAACAATTCACGATCACACCAGAATAAACGATTCTAGTCTGGAAACAGAGAAAAGCTGCAGGAAGGACGCAGAGTATACAAAGCCCTATTGTCGTGTGGTGGTATCGACAGTGTGGTAGTACTCGATAGCAAACAAGTGAAAATGAGACTAAAAATATGTCGGTTGCTTAAGACGATTCGAACTAGAACATTCGTCAAAATTCACGATGTGAACTTTTTGAATTTGAATCTTTTGACCTGTCTCTGCTCTGGGGAATTTTTGCACCATTCTAAAGATTTGTTGGCATAGAGCTATAGTAGGAAAGGAAATTATCTATAAAAAAAGTCAGTGGCGGCTCAGTAGGTGAAGAGGCACTTCACCGAAAAAAGTACTCAAATTAAAGAAAAGACTTTACTGCTTAAAATATTAATTTGTTTAATATATTTACATGTATCTAAAAAATAATAAACTGGTAATTTTTTATAAATTATTTTTTTTCCGTGGGGACCTCTGCATAATAGGTCCACCGCATCGTTAATTCCGGCCGAAAAAGTAGCAATATTGGCCCGCACGCGCCTATGTTTCCAAGAAGCCACAAGTGAAGTGAAAATATTTGTGAGCCAAGCGGCTGCACGATTTCCATGGTAACGTGACGTCAGCCTAGTAGCAGCAAAGGCGGCAGCATGTAAATCCCCCGCCCCAAAATTTTTTATCGGCGACCGATGTGAATGAGTTTTTGGGCAGTTTGCTTCGTCTTCCTTTATGCTAATATTCGGCTACTTCGGCGAGTAATTAACCGTGTAAACACTGTAAAGTTTTTGTTGATTATTTATTGTTGTTTGTTAATGGTTTTTGTTGATTTATTGCTGTTTGTTTTGTTGTTGTGTTTTAAAACTGTTTTGTGTGTGTGTATGTATTAAAAAATGAACCCAATTAATGACTTGGTGTGCAATTTATTGGAAACTCCTTTCAGACGGTGGACAGATGAAGATAAGAGGGATGTTTTATCTCAAGGACGACCAACTGAATCTTTAACCATAAATTGCAAAAAAGAAATAAGAAAAAGTGGTAAATCTTATAATATTAAATTTAAGTCTTCCTGGTTTTCTTATTTTAATTGGCTATGCAGTAGCATTGTTTTACAAAAATTATTTTGTTGGTTGTGTTTACTATTTTCCAATAAACATGGCATTTAGAATAAAGAAGGGTTCACTGGCAGAATATTTAAAATGTCAGTTAATGCTAAGAAATTTAAAACAAAATCAAAATACAATTGCCGATGCTTTAGAAAAAAAGCACTAGACTCTATAAGCTTAATTTTAATGAAAATGTTCTTTTAAATAGACTTTGTTTACGTTATTCAAGTTATTCAAGCAGTTTTATATGTAAGCAAGCAAGAGTTGCCTTTTCGTGGGCAAGATGAAAGGATTGACTCAGTGAACAGAGGAAATTTTAAGGAGTTATTAAATATATTAATTGAAATAAGCCCATTGGAAATTAAACATTATGGAAAAATTAAAAACGTTTTTAGTGGAGATTCGAAAACCATTCAGAACGAAATTTTTTAAAACTCTAATATAAAAAAAACGTCCATATGGATCCAACTTTATGGTGGACACTGTATATAATGTTTATTATATTTAATTTAAATTTAATTATATTTTCACTGGAACGCAAAATAATGTGTTTATCGAAAACTGGTTGTATCTCTTTTTACTTAATGCGTTTTAGCTCACACTAAAAGGAAAATATTATAGGTATTAGTGTATAAATAATACCAAAGAAAATGTTGACAAAATGGTGAATACACCAAAAAATGTTCAAATAATAATTTTAAAAATGTCGACAAAATGGTGAATGCGCAAAAAAAATTTCACCTGCGGCGCAATTTAAAGAAAATTAACTCTTCACCTATTTTTATACCCACGAACCGCCACTGAAAGACGTGTGAAACTGAAGAACAAATCTAAAACATATCGAATAAAAATAAACGAATCAAAAACCAAATACCTCCTCCCACCTAAACAACAATGAAATCGGAATTGAATAGGGCAAAACGTTTAATAAACGATTTCAATTTTGAGTGCGTGAAGTCTTGTTGGAGACCTCCGAGAAATTTTGACATGACGCTTTTTTTCGTGTTTCGCCATAATGCAGACAATTACATAAGAAGAAACTTAGACCTTATGTACGGCATCAGCTATAATAGAATGCTACGATTGTTTATACAAACTAAGAAATATATAATTATTATCATTAAAAGAACATACGAGAAAAACGACGCTACACAATATTGAGATAAGCGCTGAAGGGTATCGTACACACACAAACAGAATTTTGAATAACCCCCTCTGAGGTTATTTTACATTATATATCGGGTACGGTATCGGCATCATTTTTTAACGCGTGCGTGAGATGGCTATCCAACATAAAATGCTTTGTCTGTCACAGAAGTTGCTATTGATGTGTACTATTAGTATAAAGTGAACATCTATGCAAAATTGTTACGGTCTGTCAAATTTTACGTTATCGGTAGTTTCAAGAAAAAAAAATATAAAACCAAAGATAGCTCTGTCGACTGAAACCTAAACGCTTCGCTAAGCACATATAAAAAAATTGAAATAAATATAAACCATACTTAAACTAAACAAACATATACTTGAAACAAATATAAGCAAATATCTTGTGCAATATTCATAATGTATTCAATTTTTATTAAAATTTCTAAAAAAAAATAAAATAATTTTTACATGTATTCTGTTCTGTCACATTTTTCTCTATTGCAATATTTTACTTAGATGGTTACTCACACTATTCAACACGAAGAGTGTCGGGGTCGTGAAGGACTAATAGAATTACAAATTAAAATTATATTTATAAGGCGCAACCAGGTGGAAAAAGGAAGTAAAATAAAGGGAATTTCTGTCATTAGAGACCACTAAGTAGGACAAAATGACAATTTATCCACAAAATATTCCAAAAAAAAATAGTACAGACAATTTGTTAGGAGTTGTTCAGATATTAGATGTAAATACACTCCACGAAGAAAATTATTTTTGGGGAACTTGCGGGCATATTTTCTAAGGCAACCAAACTACTTCAAAAAATTGAATCTCGTATGTGGACTAAATGGTTCAATCAGTTGGATCGACAAAATTCGATCAATTGAACTAAACTAAAAAATTGTGTGTGCACTATGTGCGCATATTTGAGTGAAACTTCTTCATACTTCCGTCTGTCTGTCTGCCCGTCTGCCCGTCTAAGGACTCAATTCGAGTACCTTGAGTTTGGTTCCAATCGACCCATACATCTACGGCATCTACATTCCGAATTTCGCCTCCTAGCTCACGTAAAGCCCGAGTTAAGTCACTCCAAGATCGTTACCACTTTTCCTGGCGCTAGCTTGTGTATCACAGCATTGAATTTTTACTCCCATCATGCGTAAAGAAGTTTCATTTCAAAAATAAAAGCGAGAATCACAACGAGAACAAAATAGCTAGGGAATGATTAAACTGAATACTGAGAGATTGAATCAAAATGTACTAAACTACGAAACAAAGGAGCGATATAAGTCCAAAGGCGTAATTTTTAATGCTTAGCATTATATTTTGAATTTGAAAATTTGAATACTAAAATTGAACTTGTTGCATAAAATGGAGTTTTTGGAGTCTAAAATGGAGTCCAAAATGAGCATCTTTATAATTCCCTCTACCATTTCTGAACTTAACCGAATTCACTTTCACTTTCTTTCAAAATACACATTAATAATTTTAAATCCGGACAAATTTTCTTACCACTGATAATGTTTTATTCTTGTTTTTCTCCATTATTTATGACACTTTTGATAGAAGACGTGTATCAAACTTCATAGAATTATGTAAAGATAAAACCAATTTACTAAAATCCAAGAGCGTTATAGGTGAAAGAGACCGTCATTATATCTATCTCACTCCGGTTCCGGTATATATAGGTTGAAGTGAGATAGAACTTTCCGCGCTGTCTTGCGGTGATGACGCAAATGGCTTTTAGTAAGTTGGTTTTATCTTTATATTACTATTGAAGTTATTTAAAAAAATATTTTAGAAAAATTTACCGCCATTTATCTCAAAAGTTAAGATGTTTAGACTAATATCCAGATGGAGTTTTATTCTCAAATAGGTCCCAAAATCCACCCCTAAATATTAGCACGTCATTGAACAACCCTGCATATGAAGTATGTCATAGGTAGATGAGAAATCAGTATACCGGGTGCGTCTCAAAAGTGGCTCACCCGTATAACTTTTTTATTTCTTCAGATAAAACAACGAGATTTGGTATCTATACTAATATATAAAATCCTTAAGTGACTGACATACTGATTAATCACGATCCTGCTCAAACCACTCAACGTAAGCTCAATTTTGGCATACAGGTTGATTCTAGGGTGTAGAGGTTCGATAAGAAGGGATTTTTCGAAATTGCAGTTCCAAGAGGGTGAAACCACCCCTCAAATATTACAATATTTTTTATTTAAAAAACGGTCAAGTTTCTGAAAAAACGCTTAAACACGTATATTTTATTTTATGTTTTTACATATTTTAAGATTTTTTGAAAATGTAAACAGGGTGTTTCGAAAAATCTGGTCATTGATTAATCACGATCCTGCTTAAAGCGCTTGACGTAAAAAGCTGGTTTTTGGAAAACAGATTGACTTTAGGGTGAAGAGGTTCGATACGAAGGGATTTTTCAAAACTCGAATTCTAAGGGGTTAAACTATCCCTCAAATATTAAAATATTTTTTATTTAAAAACCGGTAAGTTTTTCAGAAATACTCTTAAACACGTATATTTTATTTTGTTGTTTTACATATTTTAAGATTTTTTATAAATTAATACAGGGTGTTTCATAAAATATGACCATTGAGTAATCACGATTCTGCTTAAACTGCTTGACATTTAAATCTGATTTTTGGCAAACGGATTGACTGTGGGGTGTAGAGGTTCGATAAGGGAAGGTTTCTCGAATCTCGAATTCCAAGAGGGTGAAAACGCCCCTCAAATATTACAATATTTGTTATTTAAAAAACGGTTAGTCTTTCGGGAAAACGCTTGGATGCGGAAGGATAATTTATTTGTTTTTTTACATATTTTGAATTTTTTTTTTAAATCATACAGGGTGTTCCAAAAATTTCGATTCTGCTTAAACTGCTTGACGTAAAAAGCTTATTTTTGGCAAACGAATTTTTCAAAAGTCAAATTCCAACGAGATGAAACTGCCCCTCAAATATTACCAAGTTATATAATAATATCGCCATATTGTTTTTTCTCATGCTGACATAAATGTGAGAAAATTTTATCCAGTTTGTATGTTAATGGAAATTCTTGCTTTGCCTTATCTTCACCATTACAAATGATTAATTCGACGCGAACGAAGTCGCTGGTACACGCTAGTCCAATCACAAGTCACATATCCAATTGTTTTTTGTCACTTCCGGTTTCACTGGAAATGACTACAACTTTTGATTTTTAAATAGCACCCTCGGTATTTTTTTACTTTATGCAATAGAAAATGACACTCTGAATCGAATGACATATAATACGTCAACTTTTGATATATTTGCTCAAAAACAAATAGTATTTTAAATTTCTATCTAGAGTGCCATGGCTGTGTTAAAAATACTAATTTTTAACCAAGGAGCCTTGGAAAAATAGATTTGATCGTTTAATATTTTCAGTGTCTTGTTCTGACCGGCTAAAAGATGCCCAAATCGTATTTTTAATCATATCTCAATTTTTTCAAATGGAACGAGGGTGGCTCATTAGCATATTTGAAAAAAGCATTTGCTTACGAATAATTTGATACCACACACTTGGCATTTCGAGTCAAATTATCGTTATGAACCGCATGTTCAATTTTAAATAAACCATATGTGAAAATGTCGAAAGTTGACATATGATATGTCATTCTATTCAGAGTGTCACTTTCTATCGAATAAAGTAAAAAAAATACGGAGGGTGCCATTTAAAAATCAAAAGTTGTAGTCATTTCCGGTGAAACCGAAAGTGACCGAAAACAATTTATTATGTCATTCAATCCTAATTTATATCATATACTAACGTACCAAATCTCGTTGTTTTATCTGAAAAAATAAAAAAGTTATAGGGATGAGCCACTTTTTAGACGCACCCGGTAGATATACCATCATTATACCTAGATATATTTAAAGTTATCTTAAGCGCTCTTAGAAATTTGCAAAACAGTAAAACGTAAATGCTTACTTTTAAAGAGGTATTTGTGATATTCGAATTTATATTTTTAGTAAAAATATGAATAAACCTGACAATGTATGTATAAATTTCCAGATCGGCAATAACTATATTTCCCCAACGGACAGATGGCAAGCACGATTACCGCGTCTGGAACCCGCAGCTTATCAGTTACGCTGGATATCGCCAAGCAGACGGCTCAATTATAGGTGAGAACAATAAACGAAATGGAAATACGGTCAGGTTAACATGGCTCTTATTCTTTTTTTTCGTTTACAGGGGATCCAGCTAATGTGGAATTTACGGAACTGTGCCAAAAGATCGGCTGGAAAGGACAAGGAACGAGATGGGATATTTTGCCGCTCGTTCTTTCTGCAAACGGTCACGATCCCGATTATTTTGATATTCCGAGGGATTACGTTCTGGAAGTGCCCCTAAGTCATCCCACGTAAGTTTTTAACCATGAAATATTCGTGGCGATCCAAAAAGATTGAAATAGTTTTGCCTGTTCCGATTTTGCTCTTTAGTTTATTTTAAGAAATTCTTAAGACATGGGAATCCCCAAGTTTATCATGTCAAAAAACACCCAGACACCAATTTTCATCCACATATCGACTATAGTTCAGAAATTATTTGGAAAAAAACGAAAAAAAAATTAAACTCCTACACCCTGTATCTCCGAAACTAAGCATTTTAGGACATGTAGAATGTAGAATGTAGAATGTATAGGAGGGGAGTTAATCACCGCGACCTTATAGATCTATTGTGTGTTCCCGTTTCTTGAGTTATAACGAGTTATAACTCATCATACAGTCTCAGGGCTTTAAGAAAAGCCAGTATCTGAGACCGCTCCACAGAGGTCAGCTCTCCATCCTCGACATCAGACGTACCAAGGTTCATGGCACGAATGGTCGTCGTCTCGGCGCACTCAGTGATAAGGTGTTCTGGTATTTCCCCATTTTTCCTACAAAATCTGCAATCGCCGTTGTTTCTGAGTTTCAGCCTACTGAGGTGTTCGTTGAGGAGACAGTGTCCTGTTAGAAACCCCGTGACAATCCGAAGATTGTTTTTACTTAAATCAAGGAAAACCTTTTATTTTTCTCGGTCATAAGTTCTAAGAAACTTTTTCGAGAGTCTTAGACCGTTGGAGGACACCCATTCCAAGTTACGGATGGAGTCTTCCAAATTCTTCAGTTCCGCTTTCAGTTGGTTCCCGTTTGGAAAACAGAAAGGTTCTGGTCCAGTTAGTGGAGTGTTCGCTCCCTTCTAGCCAGATCATTTGCTTTTTCATTGCCTTCTATCCCTTGGTGAGCAGGCACCCAGAGTAGGAGGACTTTATTTTCTTTGCCTAATTTGTTGAGCTTCTCTAGGCATTCTTTGACCAACTTCGAATTGATGGTTACTGAGTTGATCGCGTTAAGTGCTGCTTGACTATCGGATAGGATGGCAATTTCCTGTTTTCGATAGTTCCTATCTAAGATAAATTGTACGCATCTTTCGATAGCGCAAATTTCTGCCTGAAGGATACTGGTGTAGGTGCCCATTGGTTCGGAGTATTCAGTTTTCGGCCCAAATACTCCTATCCCTGTCCCTGCTTTGGGTTTGGAAGCATTTTAGGACATACATTTATACGAACTTTTTTATTTACTTTTACCCGCAGAATAGGGTTTCCGGAACCGGAACCGTTTGTCGGAACCGGGAATTTCGGTAGCACGTCTCTAGCACGTCTCTTGAAACGGTACTTTCGGTTCTGGCTAATTTTTTGTTAAATGATGGCACATTTCGTCAATCAGCAAGCAAAGGATGGTTTTCAAAAATAAAATCGATAGAAATATGTGTCTTTTTAATGAAAATAATTATTAAATAATCAGTCAAAAAAATGCAGATTCCTATAAAAACAACATAAAATATAATTAATATATTGAGCAACACTATTTATTTCGAAGAGTTTGATTTCGACCGCTAGAAAGTATCAATGAACTATCGCATGTAACAAAAAATAATTTTTTGATCATAAAAAAAAATTTCGGTGCCGAAAGTACTGAAAGAACCGGGAATTTTTATTTCTAGTCCCGGTTCTTTGATGGCTCAAAAGAACCGGAAATTAATGATACTTTCGAGACCGGGATTTTCCGGTTCTGAAGCCTAATCAACACAAATGAACACAAGTGAAGGAAAAACGAAAAAAATATAGGAAACTTAGAAAAAAAGAAAAAAAAAAGTACACCAAGCAACACAAACCCTATAACTAAATTTGAAGAAAATACATTTTCAATTAAAAATGCAAATGCCTATAAAAACATAACAAAATATAACTAATATACAGGGTGGTCCGAACTGTATTCCGGAAACTTCGCCAGCATATTCTGTAGATAAAAATAAGTAAAAAAGTTCTTATAAATGTATATCCTAAAATGCTTAGTTTCAGAGATACAGGGTGTAGAAGTTTCATTTTTATTTCGATTTTTTCCAAATAATTTCTGAAGTAACGTCAATATTTTGATGAAAATTGGTGTCTAGAAGTTTTTGGACATGAGGAATTTGATTTTGATGCCAATATGACTCCTACTGGTAGAGGGCGCCACCTACATGTGTTTTAACTGTTTTGAAGCGTAATAACTTTTTGTCCGTACCTATATAAAACTACCGAGGAAAAAATATACATCTCTGTGACTTTTTACGTAAAAAATATATCTTTGTAAAAATCGCTACGAGCAACCGTTCTTAAGATATTTAGTAACTATAGTCAATACATGTCATTATTGTTGAAAAATAAACACTCTGATAGTTATTTCACTGAAATAATAAATTTAGTATATTTTTATTTTTTTAAATTAATTATAAATTTTTTTGCAAAAAAATGATGATAAAACAGTTTCTGTTGGACTTTTGGCACAAAAATATATCAAATTTATGACCTCAGTCTAATAACTATTTAGTAACCATGTTTAATTTATTCAATGATAACAGGTATTGATAATTTCGTTTCCAAATATCTCGCAAACCATGACTCGTAACGATTTTTATCAAGACACCGTTTTTACGTAAAAAAACGCCGTAAATGTATATTTTATTACTCAGTAGTTTTATACAGGTACAGACGAAAAGGTATTACTATTCAAACCAGTTAAAAAATATGTAGGTGGCGCCCTACTAGAAGTTATATTGACATCAAAATCAAATTTCTCATGTCAAAAAACTCCCAGACATGAATTTTCATCCAAATATTGATGTTACTGCAGAAATTATTTTGAAAAAATCGAAATAAAAAAGAAACTTCTATACCCTGTATCTCCGAAACTAAGCATTTTAGGTCATACATTTATACGAACTTTTTTACCTATTTTTACCTGCAGAATAGGGTTTCCGGAACCGGAGCCGTTTATCGGAACCGGGAATTTCGGTAGCACGTCTCTAAGGAACCGGGATTTCCCGGTTTTTGCGGTACTGTCGGTACAGGCTAATGTTTGTTAAATGATGATACATTTCGTCAATCGGCAAGCAAGGGATGGGTTTTCAAAAATAAAGTCGATAGAAATATGTGTTTTTAATGAAAATAATTATTAAATAATCAGTCAAAAAAATGCAAATACCTATAAAAACAACATAAAATATAATTAATATATTGAGCAACACTATTTATATAGATGAGTTTGATTTCGCCCGCTAGAAATTATCAATGAACTTTCGCATGTAACAAAAAATAATTGTTTAATCAGTAAAGAAAATTCGGCACCGAAAGTACTGAAAGAACCGGGAAATTTTATTTCTAGCCCCGGTTCTTTAATGGCTCAAAAGAACCGGAAATTCATGATACTTTTGAGACCGGGATTTCCCGGTTCTGAAGCCTAATCCACACAAATGAACACAAGTGAAGGAAAAACGAAAAAATATAGGACACTTAACATTTACACCAAACAACATAATCCAATTTATAACTAAATTTGAAAAAAAAAATACATTTCAACTAAAAATTCAACATAAAATATAACTAATATATTGGGCAACATTCTACTTAATAAAATAACATCTAAATTTCAATAATTGTTAATAAACATTATAGGAACTTCAAAAGAGCTTCATAAGTAAGAACAATAAGAAATTTAAAGAAGGCGTCAATTCTTCTCAAAGAGACTTGGTTTAAATTAAAAAAGAAGTAGAAAAAAGACTCAAAGTCTCGGTCTCAACGTTTATATATATTTTTTGAGTCTTTTTTCTACTTCTTTTTTAAGAACAATAAGAGATAACATTACTATTTATTTAAAAGAGTTTGATTTCGACCGCTAGAAAGTGTCAATGAACTTTCGCATGTAACAAAAAATATTTTTTTTTTCTATACGACTAGCTTAGAAAATGCAGTTTGATACACGGAAAACTCGATCTGAAATTGGCGTTTTGCAAACTGTTGTGTGCTAAGGATTTAGCGCGCGACATGTGTCATTTTACACACGACATGTGCCAATTTTAACATTTTTAACCTCCAATGTTTAGCTGAAACGCCAAACGCAACTCAGCCGTCAGAAAAGTGTCATCATTACATCGCAAATTATTTCACAAAACTGGCAAAAACTGAGTGAGACTGCTGCTAATTTGTAGTCGTAGGAAAAATAGCGTAAAAAACTCGTTCGAAAACTTCTTTGTACACTCGTTCGACTTGTGGCTCTTGCCTGCGCTGCGGCTCGAGCCAACAAACTGTCGAAATCGCATGCAAAACGTCGTTTTCGAAACTCGTTGTTTAATATACTATTTAATTACATTTTATTAACGAGTAAAAAAAATTGGTACCGAAAGAACTGGGAATTTTTTATTTCGAGACCCGATTCTTTGATGTCCTAAAAGCAGAATATGCTGCCGAAGTTTCCGGAATACAGTTCGGACCACCCTGTATATGAGACACTAGTCAATTGGTTCCAAGGAAACGGTCCTACCAATAAATTACTTAACATACATATAAATGGTTAACTTAATAATAAATATTTTTTTAAACATGATATCAAAACTATTTTCTGAAAACCGAATTCTGCAGAATACTAAATTCTGCAGAATAGCGTACATTTATAGTACATTTTCTTGTGTGTGACTTTAATGGGCATTGTTGAAATTATTGAATATAAAACCGAATTACTTGAAAGATATTAGGAAGTAAAGTAGTACTAATGAGTTTAAAATGAGCAAGTATATAAACATAAAACAGTTTTAAGATTAAAGCTATTTTTTTCCTTGTTAATTATTATGTTTGCCTTATATATATCTAATTTGTAAATAGGTTGAGTTGTTTTAATGTCAGATTTTGATATTTATTCCGAAACACTCTAAAGAAGATATTTAAAAATATTGGTTGGTTTTGAGATATAAAGGAAAGGTCGATCTGCCAGTAATTGAAGAATTTATAGTTAATTATTTGCAGTTAATTAGTGGCGATTAGTTTAGGTAAAATATCGATCCTAAAAACATCGATATTTTCTTTTTTATTTCTGTCCACAAAAATACCGAAGAACAGGATAGAAACGAAACTACCAACGGATTAGTTTTTTAATATTTCATTTTAAAAATTCGCAATGAGCAATATTCTAAAGATTCTTCATTGAAACTACGAAAGAAAAACAAAAAAAGATTTTCATACCTAAAATATAAAAAACTTCGTTTTTCCTCTCTAAGCGTTTCTTTTATCGGTTTATTTTAATAGTTGAAAACGTATCAACAAATTTTCTAAATTATAAAAAAATAGTATATTACATACCGAGGAAGGAAGTGTTTCATTACTGTCGAGAGATTAACTAGATCTCGAGACAATAATGAAAACTTTCCTTCGAGGTTTGTATACTATTTTATTTACAACCACATCATTAATTAAAAAATAGGGACAGTATTTTATTTTGAAAAAAAATAAATATGCGAAAATTTGTCGTTTTCTGTTTTGGCATTTCCATATCTATAGTTACCGATACCAGTGGTTGTTATGGTGCAAACCTTCAACAGCAAAACAAACAACTAAGTGACAGTTTTGAAATTCTCGTTCGCTTTTTCGAATTTATATAACATAGAAAGCCAGAATGTCGGAAAGTTCTGATAATGAAGACTACTTTAATATTGGTACTCCACCAGAACTTACAGAAGCTGCAAAAATAGCAGAAGACAGTTTACTTCCGGAGAGAAGTAGGGGGCGATATGAAATAGCATTGAAAGTATACGAAAAATGGTGTGTCCAAAGAAATGCTAAGAATATTGCTTCGGAGACAGTATTGCCATAGTAGAAGGAAAAGAGTAGTTGCACTCTCGCAAATATTTTCTGCCAGTTTTTGCAAGCTGTCGAATATCGGCAGGTTGCAAAGCGTTTCAGTTGAATTCCGTCCGTCGAGCTGCGAGGTTCGAGCGTTGCGTTCCAGCACAGAGACGGATTGATAAAAAATGAGTGCATTACTGTGTGCTGCTATTAATTGTAGTAATAATTCAAAAAATTGTTCTTTGAGTTTTTTTAGATTTCCATCGGTTATAAATCGGCAAGCTGATAATAATTATCAATTAACATTTAATTATATTTGGTTATTTTAGAAGCTGAGATATTATGTAGTTAATTAAATGTTATTATTTTTTTAGTATGTGGGCAGATTTTAAAAATAGTTTTTTAGATATACAGGTTGTCTCAAATATGCGCATGAAAATATTTTTTGGTCAGTGGATTTGCCATAAAATTTTCATTCCAATAATAGTTTATGAGATAATTTATATAGATTTATTTTTGAAACAATTTTAGAGTAAATATTTTGTACATCTAAAGTCTCCGCAAGTTATTCATATTTTTTAATTGAAAGAATTTTATAATAGCATAATCTCTTATAAATTTAGTGGACTGTATTTTTTATGTTTTTTTATTTATATTTTATTATAAGTGGTCGTAATATAACAATATTCAAAATATTATAGACAAAATATTGAGTTTATATTTGAGGGAAGAAAAGTGCCACACCTAGCTTTAAACCACCTTAAATATACAGGGTGACCCATTAGTGCGAGGAAGTCCAATATCGTCGTCGTTGTCGAAGATGTGAACAAAAATTTATTCAAATGTTTCAAGGTTTATAAAGGGGCGTATCCTAAAATATTTAGTTATATACAGGGTGTCACAAAAAATTTTAAAGGGTTTCTAAATTTTTAACGGTTTCGCAGATATTCGCAGTATTATATTACATATGGCTCTTTAAACAGTAAATTTTTATCAAAGCCACCTAATATGATCTATGTCTAATATTTTATCGTTGGAAATTCCATATGTAATGAAATACAGAAAATATTTGCAAAACGGCTAAAAATTTAAGAACAATTTAAATACAAAAAATGTTTGCCTTTTAATTCTACATCTGAAAGAAAAATAATATACAAGGTGTTGCATTTAAAAAAAATGAGATACAATATTTTAAATATTACGATTTTGGTGACGCCTTAAAAAATATCCTGTATATGATAAAGGAAATTTTTCTACACGAACTTATTCTGGTATCCTTCGTGTTTAAGAAAACATAGCTAAGTATTAATAAAGTTATATTCACTCTAGTTTTTTACCACCTTTCGTATATAATGTTTTTAACCAAAGTTTTAGTAAATAAGAAATAGAATGGCCACACCGCAGTGTGCTTTAAATAAAGACGGTGTACTATATGCAAAATTTTATGCCGAATCCAGTTATGTACAGAAAATTAAACTTGTTTTAAATCAAAAAAAAGTTGTAGTAAATCTCTGAAATAGATAATAATATAAAAATATATGTCATATATTTTTTCCGCATTTCTTCCAATCAGAAGATTTTCAGATACAGAAGAATTTTTACCTACGCGAAATGTGAAAATATTCTGTTTTCCAGCAAGTTTTTACTCGATGATCAATTTTTTTATTTTATTTTATTGTGAACTCATATTTTCCTAAATACATATCTGTGAAACTATGGCGAGTGCCACGACTATACTTTGCCTAGTTAATAGACCACGACTATACAGCTACGTCAGTGGTCACGGGAGGCGAGAACAAGGTCATATAAAGTGGCAAAAAAAGAACAAAGGATTTGACAAGGGGTAAAACTACTAGTTTCCTTATACTATGGTATTGATGACATATTTAGCGACATGGCAAGGCAGAAAAAGCCATCTACTCTCTTTATATCTCTGGGCTACGTACAGCATAATACGGACAATGCTAGAATTAAGGGAAAAGACTGGCATATCAAAATATCACAAACTCGTCGCTTTTTTAAAACGCCAGAATGTAGGTTTTAAGCCAAAGAAGTCTAGCATTTTTACCTTCAACAAATAAAAATGTACTAAAATCTTCAATTATTATTGTTAATCTTGTTTATTTTTGTTGATATTAGATAAGAATTTAATAAACATATTACAAGAATATTTTGCTTAATTAAATGAGGCGAGAAATAAGAAAAACCGAGTGAGGGAAATGGATGAGGGAAATGGGTGAGTGAAATGGAAGAGGGAAGAAATGTAGATAATTTGACACTTGCAAATTTTTTAAAAGTCGGTAATGTCAGTAGTACATATGTGATTGTAAATGAATCAAATTAAATAACCCTTAATTTAATTGTATAATATACATGTAACACTATGCCTATAGACCAATAAACACTCACAAATAATTTATAACTATTTAATGAAACAAACAAAGGACTAATAATGAAAAATATAAACAACGTAGAACGTTACTCATGCGGTACAATACTTCGACGACCGGGTTCACACCATGCGTTTCACACATTTAGCTATTTCTCTTAAGAGTTGAACAAAAAAGGTTGTAATTAAAAACTATTTCTAAGTTACCTTTATTTTTTAATGTATAAGATAAAAGTAATCTTTCACCATCACCCATCATTTTAATGATTAACGAAAGAATTTCGAATTGGCTTTAATATATGATTATCTTATTTTAACTTTTTTTAGGTTGAATTGGTTTAAGACCCTCGATTTGAAATGGTATGCTTTACCTGCCGTGTCAAATATGATGTTTGATTGTGGTGGTTTGCAATTCACTGGTGCTCCTTTTAATGGCTGGTACATGAGCACTGAAATTGGATGTAGAGATCTATGTGATCCGCAACGTTTAAATATGTTAGAAGTAAGTATGTACAAAGAAAAATATAAACACTGCTCTGCTTTACACTTACACTTTCTAAACTTTTGCATTGTTCAGGAGATATTATATTTTTTCTCCGATACGACTAACGCCTAGTGTTCATACATCCGAATAAATGTTAAAATTTGCAAATTTAATGCCTGCATCCTGTTACGGGAGGCGAGGGAATACGGGAGGTTTAGTTAGGGAATACGGGAGGCGAGGGAAATTTATAAATAAGAAGATAAAATGTGATATAAAATAAAATTATATTCAATTAGTTGATTTAACGTTGTTAGTATTTAGTATTCTTTAACCAACCCGCCTCCCCCCTAGACGCATTTTCCTACCAATTTATTACTTAATTTAATGTGGCAGATCAGAACATCCGAAATAATCGTTAAAACATTTTTATCTTTTTAGAAATTTCGTTCGGCCATTTAGTTTTTCGGTCAAAAAATTCGGTCGAAATTCGTATGCATGAAAACTAGGCTTAGAAACAATGGATTTTCACTGCTTTTTTCTTTCTAAAACGCGTAATTCCTGTATAAAATACATCAATGCAATGTTGCCAGGAAAAAATTAAATACGGGGGAATAAACGTATTTCTCTCCTAGGCTGGACAATATGCTTTTTGTAAAGTTTGTCAATTTTAAACTATGCAGAAAAATAATAAGTAAGTTAAACAAAACAAACAAAACACACATACAAGAAATCTATAAAATCGATCGAAAAATCTTATCATATTTATGACCATAACTAATGTATAGGGTGAGTCAAATTCGACGCTTTTAAATGGAAACACCCTTTTCTATAGGAGATAGACGAAAACTAATATCGGTGTCTGGAGCTCAATTTTCATCAAAAACATGATGATGAAAACTGCACATCAAATATCTGATACCATTTCGGAGTTGGGGGGTGTTTTTCAAAAATGTGCATTTTTAACAAATCGCTGTAACTTTTTTACTATGGAAAATTTTGTATTTCTATAAAAACATTTCCGAAGCACCTTTTTACGTAAAACTTAATGGTTTCGACGCACCGCCTCTGAACGCTGAAGTTATCAGCAAATTTTTGGTAAGCCGTTGGCCGTCGAGGCCGCCTGGCTTAGTGCCCATGGATCTAATCCTATGGATATATTTGCGGAAGAATAACGGTTCCTTATTCTTCCGTATAATCTAGACAAGAATTAGAAATACTTAGCAGTTATGAGAGGGTACCTTTCACCCCCACTGAGTTAACGAATTCCGCGATGTTCAAATACGGTCCCGTCTGTCCATAACAGAAGACAGTCGATATGTCGAACACCTGTAGCAAAATCTCATGTCTTGGTTTGCTATTTATTTTTATTGTTACTAGATATAGTTTAAATGTGTTGATGTTGGTTAAATATATTTTAAATTGTTATAAAATTCTGCGTCTCTCATAGCAAATATTATTTTCGTTTTAATTGATGCTCACAGCTAGATTTTTTTTGCATTACAGCCGATGCCGTTCAAAGCCTATACTTATTTAAAGCGGGCGAATTTTTATAAACTCTATATTTCGAAGAGAAATCGAGCAAAACATCAAGTGTGCTATATTTTTGGAAAGGTAATTTTAAATTATTTTCAATAAATTAAAAATATACAGGGTGTCCCATATAAAAAATCAAATTTTCTGTTGATAATTCTTAAATTATTAATTTTTAAAAAATTATATTTAAACCATTAAATTCTACGTAAAAAGGTGCTTTGGAAATGTTTTCATAAAAATACAAAAATTTCCATAGCAAAAAAGTTACAGCGATTTGTTAAAAATGCATATTTTTGAAAAACACCCCGTAACTCCGAAACGGTAACAGATATCGGTTTTCACCATCATGTTTTTGACAAAAATTGAGCTCCAGACACCGATATTAGTTTTTGTCTACCTCCTATAGAAAAGGGTGTTTCCATTTAAAAGCGTCGAAGTTGACCCACCCTGTACAAATATTTTTTTAATATGGCACAAAAGTAAATAAGACAAAATATTTTATTAATAATAACACTTACTGAAATTTATGCTTTAAAAGTTAGTTAATTATTTTTAATCCTAATTTTTTACTCTTACTTTTTTAAACACCTTTCGAAATTAATATTCAAATACGAATCTATTATTCACTTAATCTATTAGTGTGATGTCATTTTACAACTACCCCAGTTTTTAGTACCATAATATACGAGCTGGTATAAAACTTTAACGGTGGCTAATAAACTCTCTGGCAAACTGTGTCTCTGGGCACCGAATATTAACTATAAATTGTGCTCTGGTTCTACACTTAATTTTCCCTCGATTTTTACTCCACTAAACTTTAAAAAGCACAAAACCCGTAATAATACAGTCCAAAATGCAAAATATTTATTATTTTTTCTATTTGACATAATTTGGCAAGCATTTGAGAAGTCACAAAAATCTTAAGCCGAGTTTATATGAATCTGCGTCCGTGTATCGTTCATCGTTCTGTCACTCCAATAATATCGAGAATAATATTGAAATATGTTCTGTAATTTTTTAAATAAATCAATAAAACTGGTTAAAAACAACAAGAAGGCCGACTTATGCCGGATGTAGGTATACAAATATAATACACCCATCCATAGTTAACTTATGCTAACTATTAGCTAACTGAATAAATGAATGGTCATCTGCCTTTTTTCTGTCATCGTCTGTCGAAATCGTACTTGAATCGTAAAACAGAGTATATTAAGTCCAAAACATCCTATATGGGTATTTCGCCACTGCAAGAAAATCTACAAAATAAAATAGTTATTTCACTACACTACAACACTTCTGCGTTAATAGTATATTTATATTAGACCTAAAATAGCTGAATAGAAGAAAAAATTTATAAAGTTTTGATATGTTGAGATTAGACGCACCAAAAGAAGACTTTTCAAAATCAAAAGAGTTCTTAACTTTAAAGTATGAGCTTCACCCCAAAAAACTACCCCCAATACGCCCTTCGATGGTTTTTCGCTTTTTTCTCAGGGCGATTCTGTTGTACATAAACGTGACGTTAGGTTGTTAGGTTAGGTTTAGATGACAATATGTAGATGAAAGTATGAATATTAGTTTAGTGGAATACGCAATGTTTTCGTTTATATTATACAGTATTATATCTGTTGCGTGTATATTTAGCACGTTAAAATACCTTGGGAGTCTATAATTTGAAAGGCGACCTGTATTTTTTTGTACTCCATTTTTCAAACGGTTATTGCTCGAAATGCATTGGATAAATATAAATAATGAATAGAACCTTTTTTGTAGAAAATTTTATGAGGTATATTTTTGACAAGAATAAAATTTTCTGTGCCACTAATTTTTTTCGAGAAAAACGAGAAAAACCACCGCAGTGCGTATTGGGGGTGGTTTTTGGGGGTGAAGCTCATACTTTACAGTTAGGAACTCTTTTGATTTTAAGAAGTCTCCTTTTAGTACGTATAACCTCAACATATCAAAACTTTATAATTTTTTTTTCTAGATATGCTAATATCAACGTACTATAATCCCAAACGGAAACTACTTGTCAGAAGTTAGGTTTACAGATATACAAATTTGCCTAACGAACAAAAAAAGGGTAACGTTTCGGAAAGTTTATCTCTTTCTGTGGTTAGAAGCAAAAAAATACAAAGAGTAAAGAAAAAAACTATTTAAATTCAACTATTCGAGAACACTTTAGTTTTTTAAAACAGATACGTAAAACAGATCTACAAAAACCGTTGACGTTCTGTTAAAATGACATTATATCAAGTTAAACTTCAAAATTAACAATTACTACCTGATAACAATTACTTAATAAGGTAAAACCAAAAAAAGCCCCAAACTTTCTGTATGATTATTTTTAATTTTTACGTATGTTATGTTTATTTATGTTCTTTAAAATCAAAGAAGCGATTGCCATTCACTTACATCTACAAATGCATGAGCACTACATTTATTTTTATTAGATTGTATTAAAAAAGACTCTTTTATTTTTCTTTAGAGGCTATCGCTTCTTTCATTATAATTTTGCCGTTATTAAAATTTATTCTGTGCCCTGTGTCCCATGAATGCTGCCAAATTTTAGATTTGTTAAAATCTCCCTTTCTTAAATAATCTTTATGTTGTTTAATTTGAACATTTAATGGTCTAGATGTTTCACCAATGTAAAATTTATTGCATTCACATGGTATTTGGTATATTACATTTTTGTTTGTTGTTCTGTATTTGATGATTATTCGGTTTAGTATGTGATAAAATGGATCTAAGATGTATTTTGTGTTTTGAAAGATGTTCGTATGTTATATTGTTTTCCTATCCTTATTTTTTCCGAAACGCCTTGTATGTATGGAATGGAGAGATGAATCCGCCACATAGGTATAGACATTTTTTAGAGTATCTTAATAAATATTTCAAATGTAGAATTAGACACGAATACGAAACATGGTTAAATAAAAACAAGCATAGGTAGAGGAAGGAAATGTTTGACTTCACATCGTACCCATAACAATTAAGAATAAAGAGCGAGGAAGTGATTAAAATTTTGTCATGAGACGAAGGATAAGGGCATAATCAGGAGTTTTATTATACTTACTAATTAGCATTAAACTTATTGTCTGACATCTACTTTTCATACCGCCCTTCGTTGATTACTTACACTTAACTACCTACTACGACATTCGAAAATAGGCGTAATTAATTAATCCGGAAAGAAAGGTGTCTATCTAACGCCAGTCTTTGTTCTCAAGATACATGTTTTTTTAAGTTTGATAATTTTATTATAATGTTTATATAAAAATGTCTTATCATACCTTGTCCTTGTCTATCCATCATTGATTTTTTTTTAATTTAGATTAATAATCGGTTCTGTCTAATTCTCCTGAATTAGTGGGGTTGCCAGATTGTTATAGCTAAATTCCAGGAGGGTAAAAAAGCTAGAGCAAAAAAACTCTAAAAAATATACCCCACCACCTCTTCCTATTCCACACTTGCGGCAGTAGTGTGTGGAAACTAAATAAAACCAAATCATAGTCGAAATATGTTTTATCGACACAAGCACAAACAACATAAACGAAAGTAGTTAAATACAGGGTGAGTTTTCTGCGATGTTCTCTATGGGTATGGGTATCTCGGAAACTACTGGATATAGGGAGTCGGTTAAATGGGGAAAGAATTGCAGTTTTGTGGAGTCATAAATCGGCGCCTTTCAGAGTTTCAAAAAGTTCATGGCTTACTAGATATTTCGAAAAAAAAAACAAATTTTGGCTATTTTAAAAATTGTCCTAATTCCGTTATAATCTATTTTATACAAAAAGTTTTCATATAAAAGTTGTAGATAATCACATCCTTAATGAGATTGTGTTCTCCGTTCTTTTCTAAAGCCTGTCATTTTTGACATATGACATAAACATATGTTTTTTTTAATGGAAACTATAGTTGGCCATGACTTCATAAAAAGTGCCATTTTTTAAGCTTTTCAGCGATATAAGCTGTAATATTTTTTTTTTTCGAAAAATTACTGAGTTATAGCCAATTCTTATCATTTTTAAACAATTTCACATAGTTAGCCATGGAAACAAGTTCAATCGTCGTTGCTCTCAGAAAGGTCAATGTGTCACATCCAAACTATGTAAATTAATATAAACAAAAATATAATCGAAATTATCAATTTTTTATTAAATTTTACTAGTTTTTCTCTATTAGTTTCAAAATTGAAACTATAAGCATTGCGTATATTCTTCAACTAATTACGCACTTTTTGGCTTCAGAATATTTTTGTTTTTAACAAACAACTAATAAAGTAGTGGGGGAAAGCCGTATGCTAAGACTTAAGAAAACTAATGATCCTAAAAAGTTAGTTGAACCCGAAACAACGAATTGAAAAATTACCGTTGACTTTTTGTAAAGGAGAAAAATTGATAACGGCAATGTGAAAATTATTTAGATACCTTATGTCAATAAATAAATTTGAAGTAAATCTGTTCATCCTCCGAGAAGTGGACATCTACCTCCTATAAGGGTATACACCCTTCCACGATTGGGGTTTTCGTTTTCTCCACCTCTGTAACTTGGTCTCATCTCAATGTCGTTACATTGGAGTTCTGGCAAAGCTGGTGATACACCGAAAGATTAGTCGGTCCACTTTTACAGAGCCTCGCATTTAGAAGTAAGGGAGACGAGAATACAATGGGTTGCCCCATGGTACCCCAAGATTGGGGCCAGTAGAGACTAGTCTTCTATCTATCCATGCATCCTTTTGACCTGGTCCCGCCATCGTAGGATTTAGGTTTTTGGTGAGGTTGTCTCCTCCATGTCTCCTCCATGGCCACGACACTACAGCCAGGGACAAGACAGGGAGATGCTCCTTAGACCCAGCCAAAGTGCTAGAGAGGATTCCTTATAGCACCTAACTAGGAGCTACTCCATCAACGCACGACAAGGTCCCGCATCTCCTAGAGGAAGGCAGGCGTAAATGTTGTCTCAAAAAGTTCCTCTTTCTAAACTGCCCGTCAAATTAAATACCACAGCGATTTTTTTACTCGTTTTCAACGAGTTGTAACTTTAAAAAAAGTGACCAATTTTTGTTGATTTTTTAGCATATTAAAGACCGTTTTTCGTAGATTGATCTGATTTTTCTAAATTTTGTATGAGATTTAGTTTTCTATGATATACTGGGTGTGAAAAAAAGGAATGTAATTTTTTAAATTTTTGTGTTGCTGCCATTTTGCTAAAAATCAAAATTTAACTAGAATTATAAGTTCTGGGTATAGCTGGGTATAGACTAGATCTCGGGACGTATTTGGAATTTTTACGATAACTCATCGGGAATAAAAGACAATCAATTTTTACTCTAACTTGTATTTTTTCTGCCTTTCTTATGAGATATGCTAACAAAACTGAAATTAACTTTAAAATTGTAGGATATTCGTTACTTTTACAATGTGAAATTAAAAAAAATTATTTAACTAACGCAGTTTAATACAGGATCTATTAAAAATACGACCAGCGAAAAAGTAAAATTTATTTTTTTAATATTCTGAACTTAACAGCCCATAAGGTTAATATAAAAAGCTCGACATGTATTTGATATTTTTGTAAAAACTCTTTTTGTGCCTAAAAATTTGTAGTTTAGCTGCAACTTAGTAGTTTTTTTTTAATTTCACATTGTGAAAGTAACGAATATCCTACAATTTTAAAGTTAATTTTAGTTTTGTTAGCCTCTGTTAGTCTCTTAAGAAAGGTAGAAAAAATACAAGTTAGAGTAAAAATTGATTATCTTTTATTCCAGATGAGTTATCGTAAAAATTCCAAATACGTCCCGAGATATTAGTCTTAGCTATACCCAGAACCTATAATTCTAGTTAAATTTTGTTTTTTGGCAAAATGGCAGCAACACAAAAATTACAAAAATGACATTCCTTTATTTCACACCCTGTATATCATAGAAAACTAAATCTCATACAAAATTTAGAAAAATCAGATCAATTTACGAAAACCGATCTTTAATAGGCTAAAAAAATGAACAAAATTGGTCCATTTTTTTTCAAAGTTACAACTCGTTGAAAATGAGTAAAAAAATCGCTGTGGTATTTAATGTGACGGGCAGTTTAGTTCCTCCACTAATCCCCGATATGTATTTCAGAGCTTACTAATGTTTTTTTTTTATCTAAAAGATGCTCGATCCTTTTTCAAATTATTTCACTAAATTTTGAAGTACAAAAGAGAAATTCTTAGAGCTTGCAAGTGATTAACTGAAGCGCGCTTTTTAAATTTTTTAACTGCAACGTGTCAAGTTAAAAAATTAAATACATTAAGGAGATGATCCTCGGACGGCTAATTAATTTGCGTAACAGGATCTTAAAATCGCTTTTGTCTTTACTAAGGTTAAATGAAAAATTAAATAATCAATAAGGTTACATTGCTTTTAATTTGACTGTTCGTTGCTTCTAATTAATTTTTCCTACTTCTAATCGTCACGGATCGAATAGAAGGAGATATAGATAAAATAGGGATAAATATCATTACAGTATTTGAAAAAAGGGGAGGACAAAAAATTATCTAAATTAATTTTATTACAAATTGATTGATTACAAATCGACGTGATGCTTAGAAAGAAACAAATATTTATACTGTAAAGTAGGGAATATGAATCGCGCGTCAGAAAATAGCATACAGCGGAACCATATGATCGAAATAAGAAATGTGTGTCATAGACGGCTGGGGAATGACAATCGATGATAATTTTGGCGAAGTTAATCTCTAAACGTCATTTACTTAAAATTGAGACATAAACTAGTTAAAAATTAACACTAATTATAGAAAGATTAAGAAAGGATGGTACATTTCCAGACAAACAATTATCAAGAAATTGATCCAGTACGAAAAAAAACTGGTAAGGTAAAAAAATGGACATACTCGAATATTTTAGACTTATTTGGACCTCTATAGAGAGTTTTGTCCATCAACTATACTAAACCTGTGCATGTTCACATACGAAAATTTTGTGGCTCTATATTTCTTTAACCAGCACAGATGTTGCAGTTTCGGTGATAGAAATATAGATATACTAATAAGAGCTCAAACGCCTAACTGATATCAGATGAATCTGATCGTCATCATTCTGGTGATATAATTGAACCAGCATCTATAAATTATGCACTAACTACTTTTAATCTCTCCTCAAGGGCTCATTTTTATTTTATTGCGATACCATTCGCTCAACTTCAGAAATTTATTTTACAGCTCAGAGCTCTTCTGTGGCTGCCAAGTATATCAATCGACAAGAGAAAATGTGTACTATCTTGCATGCAACATCCGAAGGTGCTAACAGTACCTCAAATCATAAAAAAAATTCTGGTTGAAAATTATTATAATAGAAATAAGCACTTGAATTCAAAAAACACTAATTCTCAAATTAAAAAAAAATTAAAAAAAAGACAATGAGTATAAAACAAAAACAATTGATGTGAAAAAGACTAACAGGAGAGTGGTTCAATAATAAATCAGAAATGATGATAGTACGTCGGGCGTCGTGCTCAGAAATAGAAATATCGAACTTGGTTGTCGATAAAAACTCTGACGCTGGTGAGGATTGGAAAATATATGCACAGATTAGGTATACTTATGTATACAGATAAAAATCTTATCCCTAATTCGTGGTACGGAAATTGATTTTTATGACGATGTGCAAACGAGTAAAATTTCCTGTGCGCAAAAATAAACTCGCGTAAAATAACAATAAACAGCGTAATAGAGAGATATCGCTAAACCGAATAGCGTGCATGGACGTTAATAAGGCCAGGTGTTATTTCCTTTACGTGAGGTGGTATTAACTCTCTTCATTTATAGTTATCGGAAAGAATTCTGCTCGCGTCGCGTTCGCTATTTAAACTTAACCTAACTTTGAATTTAAAATTTTGAAATTGTTTTGTAGGTATTTTAAAACTAAAGGGCTAAAGTGCTTATTTCCAATCCTTTATTGTTCGTTGGCAGACGTCAGTGGGTTTAGGGCAACAAATTCTCTTTTACAGTCATCTGCTGTAAACCTAAGCCTCTTTATAGGTTCTTTAATATTGGAAGAGGTGGAATCCATATTTTCGGCCATATTTATTTAATTAAAACTAATCCCAGCTACTTAAATATCAAATTACCTAATAAAACTAAAGTAATAATACAAAACAATTCAAACATAACCTAAAATAAAGATCTCGCCGGCCGGCCCCGGTTGTCAAATACCCGCAGATGCCCATTTAAGCAATTTTTAAACGTTATTTAGAAATAGCGCTTGGTTGGTAATTGATCCGCAAATTACGTCAGGCGGTAACGTTATTAGCGGGTGTTGCGTTAAAATTGACTCGCGCATATCGTGACCATGATAAGGTGCGCGTAAATACTGCATGACGCTATTCGGTTTTCCGATATCTCTCTAATAAATGTGCCGTTCAGGCGCTGTGCACAATTTTAGAGGCCATAAATGGGCGAGCTATGTGCGCAAACTAGTAACCTAACTAGTACCCGATTCCGAAAATTGGAACCACGAAAAACAATAAAGAAAAAACAAAGTTTATAATCTGTGATATATGTTTTATCGACAACAAGCTGTAGTATAGATAAAAGTTGTGTAGATCCTGGATTCACGCTGAATATACGTTTTACGATTTATGCCTCAACAAAACTTGATTTATCAATTCAACTTTTGTTGAGTTACCAACAGTGGCGGCTCGTGGTTATTATTGTAGGGAGGTCAATATCTAAAAATATTGCGTCGATTTTTTTTTAAGACGCGCCCTCGGACACGCCCAAATTTAATTGGTCTTCTACAAGGTACTTGTACGTTTAGTTAAAGGAGTATAAATCTAAAATAAATATAAATTATGTTAAAATGAAACCTACTCTTACATTTTTAAACAGGTGGTCTAGGGCCATTTCACCAAAAAATCCAGTCAATGTTCTTTTACACAAATTTTCCAAGGTAGTATTTAAAAGACACTTAAATAATAATGTCAAAAATATAAATGCTTATACAGGGTTCTACAAATTCAAGGTACGAGCATTGGTATCTCGGAAACCGTAATAGATACGAAGATGGTTAAATTGGAGCAAAGTTGCGCCTTGAGATGTTCACCAAGATGCCATCAAAAAAGTTTCAAAAATTTCAAGGATTGCTGAGTTTTTTGGAAAAAACTGATTTTTTTGAAAATCTATTTTATTTTTTCCTGTCGTTACTTTTTAGAAAATCAAAAAACTAATTACACATAGCCACCTTATTAGAGCTATCTGATACTATTTTTAGATTATTAAATTAGCTGATAATTTGTGAGATACAGAGGCCAACTTAATTTTTTTAAATACGGACCTGCATTTTTTATTTCAGATTTTGAAAGAACTCGGTCTCCTGAGTACAATGATATGCCACACTTAATATTTTTTTTTGTTTTGACATTTGAACACAATTTATTTAAACTAATTTCAAGTCAGGCTCTGTTTTTTTTAAATATTTAATCTATTCATCGTTACAGTATTGATAAGCTTTCAAACTTAACAATGTGGTGTAAAACATTGTATACGGAAAATCAAAAGCAATAAAATAATATAAAATAATTAACATAAATATAATATAATATAAACAATCAAATCATTTTTCCGCAAGATGGATTGGAAATGGTGGAGCAATTTAATGACTAGCGTGGTTCCTGGGCCTATCGCCAATTGTAAAAGTGAAATCAATTCATCTCAACATTTACACTAAAAAGTATGTACAAAATGCATTCGGAAGTATTAGAAGAAAGTTCAAAGAGCTACAAATAAAATTGAACGAAAAATAAGTTTCTGCAATAGGGAGGGTGGTAACCTTTTCGAGCACGTAGAACATTAGAAACTAGTTTGTAGAAGTTGATTAATTTATAATAACTACAGATCACACTGAGATTTCAAAATAATATCTTTAAATTTCTAATCTCGATATTATTTATTTCAATCTTCCAGTTGGCTCGATTTTCCTTATTCAATGTTAATTAGCGCTGATCAATATTATTGGGATGAATATAATCAAATTTAATAATATAAGAAACCAGATTCGGACTTGATGTAATTATTTTAAATAATAATTAAATAGTTTTGTTGCTGTTAAGGTACCCAAAGCAAAAGAAGTATAAAGTGTGGCATATCATTGTATTCAGGAGACCGAGTTCTTTCAAAATCTGAAATAAAAATGCAGGTCCGTATTTAAAAAATTAAGTTGGTTTCTGTATCTCACAAATTTTTCGGCTAATTTGAAAATCTAAAAATACTATCAGATAGCCCTAATAAAGTGGCTAAGAGAATGTGTAATTAGTTTTTGATTTTCTAAAAGTAACGACAGGAAAAATAAAATTGATTTTCAAAAAAATCAGTTTTTCCAAAAAACTCAGCAATCCTTGAAATTTTTGAAACTTTTTTGATGGCATCTTGGTGAATATCCCAATACGCAACTTTGCCCCAATTTAACCATGTTCGTATCTATTACGGTTACCGAGATACCAATGCTCGTACCTCGAATTTGTAGCACCCTGTATAAACATACACAATTCTAAAAGTTTTATTTCACATTTTTTTATATTTTAAGTCAATGCTGTATTCTCTCTCTAAACGTTCTTCAAAATTTAAGCAATTGTTTTCTTTTAACCGCACGCTTTCACGAAGTAAACACCATATTGTCTATTTTAAAATATCTATTCCAGAATCAATCAACAACAGTTCATCATTTATCCATAACCAGAAAATTATTAATTATTACCTACACAAATTTCGCGCTACACCTCAAACACTCGGCTACGACAAAGCGGGAGACGGGATTTCTTTCGATATTAAAAATTTAAATATTGCTTTATATTAACTAAACGACTAAACCAAACATTCTACGCCGATAAACGATACAAAACCCTAGGTTGTTTTATAATCTGAGTTTTTATAAACACACAAACTGCAAAAACGGCGAAATTTTTCCAGCGATATGACTGAAATCCTTTTATGAATGACGCGGTCAATGGCCAATATAAACTCTATCTATCGCACCTTAACCCATTATATTTTCTATACGTAGTATACCTTACCTCGTTGGCGTCACGTGCCGCGGTATTTGGAGTTTAATACGTGCAAAACATAGCGGGAACGAAGGACAAAATGAAATTTTGACCGGCTGTAGAGAAAACGGGTAAAATAAAACGTTTTCAAGCGAAAATTGGACAAGTTGAAGATTTTTGGGAATAGTTTTCAACATCTTAGGAAGAAAAAAAGTGACTTACAAAAAATATAATTTAAATAATTTTTTTCTAATGTTCTTCTGATTTTTTTGGGGGGAGGGGGCATTGGTCAAACCATAAGGTCCAATGGTCATTGGACCATATGGTTAAGCCGCCACTGGTCACCAATATAATGACTGATGGATAATACCACTCAGAGTCATTAATTTAACATAATATTAATGATGGGCAATTGTTTTCAATACAATTCAATTCAAAATGTATTTATTAGTTATGAACAATTGTATACAAATTAAAATGATATCGATGGCGATGTTCATATTTGTGCTCTTGCACTCAACTATCCAACAATTTTAACTTATCAATCTTAATAATTGTGATTTGAGTATAAGAATGGTGTTTGATTAGTAAAAAATTAATAAAGAAACATTTATTATTATCTGAATTGTCAGTATTTCTCCTTAAGTGAACAGTAATATTGCTTCTCTAACTAGTTCATATGTTATAACTAGAAAATAGAATACAATAATTTTCCTACAACGCTTCAGTATTATATTAATGTGCATTCAGATTCGTTCGATTAATTTGGATAATCTTATAAATTTTCCGTCAAATGTTTGTATGCTTGTCTAGCGGTACATAACATACTATCTAAAATATAGTAAATTGAAATTTATTTTAGAAAATATTGTCTATTAGATTATTATTTCAGTTTTCCATTAAAATTTTAATTAGCAGTAATATCGTTAATAATTTCTTAAACCTAAATTTATCGACAGAAAAAAGGAATTATACTTATACAATACATTCAAAAAATTCATATCTGTAGATACCCTGTACTTTTGTTAGCTTTGTTAGCGTTGTGTTAGCTTTTTATGTTCTACCCTTAGCTCTTTCTCGTTTTACGCTATCTGTACCAATAAATAAAATAGTCGGTTTAAAATCAAATTAAGTCTGATGTCAGCCCTGGGCTAAATGAGGTAAAGTCACATAAAGGCAGTTTGGCTCAAACATCTTTGGTTAATTTAGTATGTTATAGGTTTGTTCCAACCCGTCGCAGAACGGCCACCGAACGATCACGCTCGTGCGCAGTAATTCAAATGTGTTCCAACCGAGATTTAACGATTATCGGACGATCCTATTTGCGTACCAACCTACCTTGGGATCGTTTAGTTACGATTTCAGAACAGTAATTTCGGTACATGTTTCAACTTGAGAACTGTTTGGGTTGACTTGCGCATTAAAGCATATTGGCAGGGATTATCGATTTTTAACAGCTGATTCTGGTCCGGCGTCCGGCTGATACTTCTTTTTTGGTTATTTTTTACGAATTAGAATACATGTGCGTTATACTTTTGCTTGTGAGTTTGTGTGAAGTAAATCGTTCGGAAATTTTAATTAATTTTTTATTTATAAAATAATGTTTAAAGATTCTACCACTGCAATGAAATAACAGGAAACTACGCATAACAGGATCATAAAAGAGAGGATAGGTAAGTGAGTTAGTGATTATACAGTTGAAGCAACACTTAGCAACAATTACTGGATTCTGATTCTCCAGTTCAAGAATAATAATAATTATTATTGCAAATTGCAAACAAAAATAATAGGGTTAGGTTAGGGTTAGTCGTTCCAACGTTGATACTTTTTGCACCGTCACGAAACTATTCGAAGCCCGCGCATGCTAACAAAGTGCAAGAAAACCGATTCGACTAAGATTTCGAAAAGATCCCGAAATGCTGGTTGGAACAAACCTTATGTCCACAGGTGCACAGTGGCGAAAATTAATTTTGACCGTTTTGCTATTATAGGATAGTTAATTTAAACTTAATAAAGATAGTAAATTGGTTCCAAATTGCAACCTACATACATGTTTTATAATTTTCTGTTCTAAATTGTTGTTATTATATCAGTAACATACCTTTATTTGGACTTAGTTTAGTTTTATTAATTTTGGCGTAAATAGGGACTTAATATAAGTTAAGTCCAAAAAAATGTTGTTTTTTGTAATTTGTAATTGTATTGGTAATTTATTTAAAAAATTGGTTTTACATTTCATTTAAGTTCAAAATAAGTCGTTCATATACCAAATATTACAACCATGGGTTTAATAATAAACGAGGAATTAGAAAATAATTTCAAAAAGAACTTTAAATTTTTTTTTTCCTCAAAACTATGTTTTCTGACTGCACATAGTTTCCTTCTGGGGTACAGATATAAGAATTTCAATTAAATACAAATATTTTCATTTGTTAATACAAAGAGTGTTAAGGCCGCTTTACAGTTCGCAATTTTACTAGCTGTAATTAACTTGCAGTTCACTTTACAGTCAGAAATTTTTATTGGATTTTTTTAAAACCAAACCAACTTAAAGGAAATTAGACCATTATCAGGTGCCTCGTTTCATTTGCCAGTTTCTCGTACTGGGTGGCTATTTTTGGTGGCCTGTATTGTTGGTTTGTTTATTAACGACAATTAATTAAAGAATTAAAGTAAATTATTATATTAAACTAAAAATATAAAATGAAGTTATGTTAAGCAATTGGTAGTCTGAAGATTACTACACTCACTGGCACGAAAAACGGGCACCTTAAAATTTTGATGTATTTTAACATTTAATATATTTTGTTCTAGTGGGCCAATTTTGATGATTTTTTAAGCAATATGTAGCTAAGTTATTTGACCTTTTTAGTACTACTTTCTAAATTAAAAATGAAAGTTCCCGTCTGTCAATTATACGAGGAAAAACAAAATATTAATATTTTGGTGAAAGTTTGATAACCAACCCTATGGAATATGTTAAGACACCAAAGAATTTAGAAATCACTTTACTACTAGTACATCCTTAATCGATAGTTTATTTTTCTGGTTCATCTCAGTAGTTTTATTTTTGTTGGAGATATTTGCTTTTGAAGAAGACACATTTTTTCGTAATTTTTACATTAAAGCCATGCATTTGCTTCTGGTCTTTGTCAACAGACCTAGTAAGTTGTGGTACCAAAGCAGATCTTCTTGACATAAGATTGCTTCTTCTTTTTGCAGTCCGCTCACTTACATGTACGTTTATAAAATTTTGTTTTTTATAATGCACGTTGGTGCATTATAAAATAATCTCTGCGTTCTCATATGAACTCAGCGTTCAGCATATGAACTTGTCTCGAGGAAGCGACTATACTGCGTGCATACCTAAATATGTTAGCAACATAATTTTGATCTCTATTATCTTCGAGTAAAGCAACTATAGCGGATACAACTTCTGGATTTAAATAGCCAATAGCAATAATATGATATTTCAATAAGAATGACATTACATAAATCATAAACGCTATTTTATAGGTCTGTTTTGACTAAGACCACAAGCAAAGGCATGGTTTTAATGTAAAAATTACGAAAGAATGTTAGTGTTTTTTTCAAAAGCGAACATCTCCAAAAAAAAATTAAGCTATTGAGATGATCCAAAAACTAAACTATCAAGAAAAGATGATAAAATAATTTTGCAGGCGTTGTAGAAAAAGTTGATGGAACTTTTCTAGCATGCAAGAAAATTTGCGAACCAAAAGCGACCTTTAGTTTTAATAAACTTCATACACCTTATTTTTATTTCATTTCATATCACATTTAGCAGATTGTATTGTGCCTAACTGGTTAAGTGGACAGACTGATAGAAAATCTCTCTAAAACTAATAAAATAAAAAATATTATTACTACTTCATATTGTATTGTGTTACGATATACACTAAATTCTTAAATTGTATGTTTTTAGACTATAGCACTAAATATGGGCTTAGACGTGCGCACCCCTGTGACGCTCTGGAAAGACAAGGCCATGGTAGAGTGTAACATTGCTGTTCTTCACAGTTTTCAAGAGATGGGCGTCACAATCGTCGATCACCACACTGCCTCCGAATCATTCATGAAGCATTTGGAAAACGAAGTTCGTCTACGCAACGGGTGTCCAGCAGACTGGGTCTGGATTGTACCTCCGCTTTCAGGATCGGCCACTCCTGTGTTTCATCAGGAGATGGCGCTGTATTATTTAAAGCCATCATACGAATATCAGGTAAATTTAATTGTAGCAATCAAGGGAGACGAGGTCATATATGCTTAGTGCATTCTCCGCCGGTGCTGCCACCATCGGAGAATACCGTAAACAGGAAAGTTAATATACGGGTTTAAATAACGAGTAAAAATGCACCTTTTTAGGGGGTGAAATTAGGTGTAGAAGTGTGTTTAAATATTTTTTTATTACCTGTATAGTCTAGAGGTATGACATTTTACTCAAAACTTCCTTAATTTACGTAAAGAACACAAAATAAAGATTTACGTAATGTACGTAATTGAACACAAAATAAAGATTTACGTAATGTACGTAATTGAACACAAAATAAAAATTATATTACATCAACTTAGTTTATTTACATCGTGACATGGCCGTCGCTCTGTTTATTGGACTTCTCAGATCATTCACTGGATCGTGGTAGTTCGACATATCTATTCTGAACTATTCTCAGGTATCTAAACTGTGATACTTACTCAATAATTTTGGTTTCTACTGCTAGTTTGCATACTACCAGCTGTTTAGAGAAAGCTAAGCATTTAGTTTTCTTTTCTGTAGAGATAATCATGTTTAATTCTCGGCTTACTTGATAGAATTTATGAAGCTGTCTGTGCATAACGTTCTCTGTCTCCGCGATAATGGTTGCATCATCAGCATAACACACCATGCTAACTCTGTGTCCCATTCGATAAACTTTATTCTTCGAGGTCATCTTTTCTATTTGATGTCCATTAAAAGGTTATATAAGAAAAGACTAAGGCTGTCTCCTTGTCTAATGCTTCCTGGTGTTTGTACGTATGTCTCGTGTAAGGGATCTCTTACTATTGGAATTATATGTACATTTTATTGGCAGTCGCTAGCAGTTATTGGCAGTCTTACGGCAGTCGCTTATACATAGCAGTCATAGACAGTCTGCTTCGCAGTCATTGCTAGTCGCTTGGCATTAAAATTATATTTTGGCAGTACATGTATATTTTTAAAACACTCCTCGTCTCGTGTTAGATTATTCACTGCTTTTATTTGAGTTGTTTCTCAATATTTAGCTTTCTGATGATTTTCACAATATTATCAGCATTATCTTACGTCCTTAATTAACATCGTAATATAAGTATATAATATTATACATTACTAGCGTGTACCAGCGACTTCGTTCGCGTCGAATTAATCATTCGTAATGGTGATGATAAAGCAAAGCACGAATTTCCATTAACATGTAGAATGTAGAATGTTTAGGAGGGGAGTTAATCACCGCGACCTTATAGATCTATTGTGTGTTCCCCTTTCTTGAGTTATAACGAGTTATAACTCATCATACAGTCTCGGGGCTTGAAGAAAAGCCAGTATCTGAGACGGCTCCACAGAGTTGAACTCTCCATCCTCGACATCAGACGTACCAAGGTTCATGGCACGAATGGTCGTCGTCTCGGCGCACTCAGTGATAAGGTGTTCTGGTGTTTCCCCATTTTCCCCACAATATCTGCATTCGCCGTTGTTTCTCAGTTTCAGCCTACTGAGGTGTTCGTTGAGGAGACAGTGTCCTGTTAGAAACCCCGTGACAATCCGAAGATTGTTTTTACTTAAATCAAGAAAATCCTTTCATTTTTTTCGGTCATAAATTCTAAAGAACTTTTTCGAGTGTCTTAGACCGTTGGAGGACACCCATTCCAAGTTACGGATGGAGTTTTCCAGATTCTTCAGTTCCGCTTTCAGTTGGTTCCCGTTTGGAAAACAGAACGGTTCTGGTCCAGTTAGTGGAGTGTTCGCTCCTTTTCTAGCTAGATCATTTGCTTTTTCATTGCCTCTGAAAAATCCGTTTGCCAAAAATAAGCTTTTTACGTCAAGCAGTTTAAGCAGAATCGTGGTTAAGAAATTACCTAACTTTATGGAACACCCTGTATGATTTTTTACAAAATTTCAAAATATGTAAAAAAACCAAATAAATTATGCTTGTCCAAGCGTTTTCCCGAAAGACTAACCGTTTTTTAAATAACAAAACTTCGAAAAATCCGTTTGCCAAAAATAAGCTTTTTACGTCAAGCAGTTTAAGCAGAATCGTGATTACTCAATGGTCATATTTTATGAAACACCCTGTATAAATTTATAAAAAATCTTAAAATATGTAAAACAACAAAATAAAATATACTTGTTTAAGAGTTTTTCCGAAAAACTCATCGGTTTTTAAATAAAAAATATTTTAATATTTGAGGGATAGTTTCCCCTTAGAATTCGAGTTTCGAAAAATACCTTCTTATCGAACCTCTACACCCTAAAGTCAATCTATTTTCCAAAAATCAGCTTTTTACGTCAAGCGCTTTAAGCAGGATCGTGATTAATCAATGACCAGATTTTTCGAAACACCCTGTATACATTTTTAAAAAATCTTAAAATATGTAAAAAAAACAAAATAAAATATACGTGTTTAAGCGTTTTTCCGGAAACTTGACCGTTTTTTAAACAAAAAATATTGTAATATTTGAGGGGTGGTTTCACCCTCTTGAAACTGGAATTTCGAAAAATCCCTTCTTATCGAACCTCTATACCCTAGAATCAACCTGTATGCCAAAATTGGGCTTCTTACGTTGAGTGATTTGAGAAGGATCGTGATTAATCAGTGTGTCAGGCGCTTAAGGATTTTATATATTAGTATAGATTATATTTTTTATTATATATTATATTATCACGCATTTCAATATGTTTGTATTGTCAGATAGGCGTACTTTATCGATTGCTTTAATCAAGTCGATGAAACAGATATAGGCTGGTGTATTAAACTCTATTGTTTTTTCTTTAATTTGTTTAATGATAAATACGGCGTCTGTAGTTATTTCGACTAAAACCTTGTTGTTCGTCCCTATTCGTAATTTGTTCGTCAAGGTTTCATTTTAAAATATTAGTGAGGAGCAATGGGGATACAGGAATTTATTTTAGGGGGGGGGGCAAATAAAAACTAATGTAGAATATGCTTTTTAGTGTGCCATTTTTAACCCAAAAGGTTAATATTTAATCCAATTTCAGATTTTAGGTGGGGGGCCGGGCCCTTGCTCCCCCCTCTGTATCCGCCACTGGTGAGGACATAAAAGCGATTTTGGGAAATTCATTCTCTAAGACAGCAAAATAGTGTTTCAAAATTTCTGATGTGATCTGAATTTTGTACAAATATTATTTAGTGACATATCGATATAACGACAAGAAATATATTTAAAAAATATAACTGTTGGGTTTAAATTGAGGGAAGGAAATTAATATAAACGTAGGAACATGCAATTTTAATTTACAAAATTAGGGGGCACCAGAAATTTATTCATAGAATGAGTAATGCAATAGAAAATTAATATATAAAAGTTATTAATCTTCGAATACGTAAATTTATGATTAAAATAGAGAACCTTCTCGTCTTTTTATAGAGAAAAATATGATAACAAAATTCAATTCTAAAGAGGTGGTATAAGAATGATAAAAAGGTAACAATTTTCATACGAGTGAATTTTAAGATATTAACATCCTCAGCTTTTTAGTTCTTATAGATCCAAAATATTTTAAATTTAGCTAAAAAAAAAGAAAATATTAAATTAGTTAACCTCCATTAGATCAATTTTAATCGAAGAAGAGACATATTCGATAGTTATAAAAATCCCAAATTGTAAATAATTATTAATTTACTTTCATATGTGACAGGGTTAATAATGTTTAATAGCAAAATTTTAAATGTATAATTTTGTTTGAGAATATTCAGCTTGCATTGCTTAATTAAGTATAACGCGCGTTAGAATTAACAATGGTCTGCCGTTATAATAATTTTATAATCACAAAACATCCAAATATGATGCAGTGATGCCTTAATTGGCTTAGAATGAATGATTTCCGAAAATGCCACATTAACTCGGTTCCATTAGGGTCCAGTCTCATATATTACATTATAATATCATTATAGGTAGTTTGTTGCTTTTGTCCGCATTTCAATTTGAATAGATGTAAATACTTTAATATCATATGTGTCTGTTTTAATAGAGCTCAATATTAATGTTTATAAAACTTCATAAAGGATAGTATACTACAGAGAAATATAGGACAATTTTTTAAAGTTTTTGAAATTATGTATTGGTTTTCTGTTTCATATTTTATAGTATTTTTAAGATATTACTTCAGGGATACAAAATTTTCCATGTAGCAGCATACAAAAATAAATATAGAAAGTGTAAGAAACAAAAGTATAAATTCATATTTTCTAATTCCTTGTGATAATACAGCGACAATGAGGATTAATTCAAACATGTTGAAAAATATCGAGAAAACTTATTAAGTTAATCTATTTACAGCTTACTTTTTACAACTTACAGTTGCTGACAGTTGAGAATGATTATGTCTAATCTGGATATCTCAGAAATATAGGCCTTCTCATATATGTATGTGAATAAAAGATACAGTAAACTTAGAAATCGCCAGTAGAAGGTTAGACAGATTTAGTCGATCTAGAATCATCGAGTAGGCATCTGTAGCTCCTAGAATACAAAACTTGAAAATTTTGTTTAATTGCCAACCCAACCTAAAGTATGTACTAGGAAGTATTTCAAGAAAACATTTTAACTTCTACAGGGTGGCGCACCTCATTCGCCTCGGTTGATTATA
>NW_022147141.1:0-10570 GCF_002938485.1 Sitophilus oryzae
TGGCACAGAGTAGGCAATTAGTTGGCACCGTTTTGGCAAAACTCTCAAACGAGTCAAAACCAACCGAGAGTGACAATTAATTACCTAAAGTAGCAGTAGGAACAGATAACTGGAAAGAAGTGGACCATTGTTGGACCAACTAGTGCCGAAGAAAGATTAACTGTGAAAAAAAAATAAATCGTGGAATTGGTGGTGGAAAAAGTGGAATCGGTTTACACACACCACACAAGACTTCTTCTGTGACCACAATATGTGATCTATTGTATCATATGGTTGATAAAAACAGCGTCAAAGTTGGCCTCCCCAACCGTTTCTGATGCCAACCAATAATTATGAACCAATGAATATTGGAAACCAATGCAAGAGATTAGATGTAGAGATGCTCTTTTTCCATCAAAGCGTTGCTGACATTACAACGATTAGACATATAGTTTAGCACATTTCTTTACCTTGCAACGAATCAATTATTTAACTGTCATGTAAAATATAACGCAGGTTTGCACCGAATGCAGAAAATTTTGTTCAATGATATGCTATCGTTCGCCCAACGCTTGTATTGTTTATAGACTGCAGTATAGTTGTGCTTTTTGGATGGACTGGAAGAATCAAATGTGTGCTGGTAATGTGTGATGGCAAGGCTCTTCCGTGTTGTTTTCATGATTGAAATGGAAAACGACAATCCTTTGAACAGAAAACGGTAAGTTGAATTTAGCATCATGCTTGTAGGTAAAGTTTACAGAATATATACATAATAAGAGTATTTATTCTGTAAACTGTATGTCTACATAGTTATTTGTCATATTTATTAAATTAGTATCATTTTTCTCTCGCTATTTTAGACAGTAAATTGGCATTGCAAATTGCTTTTTTGCCAAGGCTTGCACGACCCAGCGGTCGAAAAAGAGTGGAAAAAACACACTGAAAAACGAAAGACTTTGAACTAGGGATTGTAGTAGTCAAAATTGTGATATGGTTTTTATGGTTATTAAGTGCCTAGGTGGCCTTGGGCAAACTTTAGTTTAATAAGAAGGAAGAAGAAAATACCCAAGCAGCATTTGGACGTCGGGACAACGTTGTGTCACGCGACCAAACGTCGGGGCGCAACGTCGGCACAACCTCGTGCCAACCCTAGTCTGCACTAGTTTGGAGAATAATTTTTGGGTCGAAACGACGTTGGATACCGACGTTGGCTAGAAGCCTAATTAGTACAAACTGCAACGTTGTTTAAAATCCTAATTTACAGAAATACAAAACTAATATGGCGTCTAAGTCGCGTTTTATCCTAAATTGGGATAATTATAGTAAAAATATTATATTTATAATTTAGTTAGAGACATATGTCAGATGGCAGTGAAGGAAAACAAAACAAAAGTATTTAAGTGTGGAGGATGTTTGAAGATCATAATTATTGAAACACTTTAACCGACTCTGTAACTCGTTACCCAAGGTAAAAAGTTAAACGCAAACAACTTTATTGATAAATGTATTGTTTCTACTTTAAAAAATACTAATGGGCCTTGAAATTAAAGAAGTTTTAAAAATTTTCTTGAATTTTTTTTTTAGTAAAATGAGAATAATTTATTCGCATTCGAAAAAATTGTTTCCGCGTATTTTTTAGGGTCAAATATTTCAAGTTAATGTATTCAAAAAGCAGGAATTGCTATTTTAAGAACGAAACATTTTCTTATTTAACAACATGGCGGCTTTAACTTTGTTGTTTTGGAGATTAAGATGGAGTAGTTCGAGTAGTCGCATACTGGACTAATAAAGTCGCAGTTCGGCCTTAACAGGTAGTATACTAGTCGCAAGATTGCCTAATTTAGTCATTCTAGAGTCTAGCTTGTGCCGCCCTCTATAATCTAAATAAACGAGGAAGTGTCGGTAATATATGTCGATGTATATTTAAATTTAGTTTTATATGTACCTTTCTTATGTCCCATTTTAATTAAGTTTTTTTTTTATAAAAACAAAAACAGCACTGAACTGTCTGACTGAACAGAACAATGAATTGAAAATTTAAGATTTAAGGTTATGGTTCAATACAGTTGCAAAAAGGTAGTGACTCTACGTCCTACCAACGTAAGAATAAGGAAATCTAAACAACGTTGGAATTAGTAAAACAGACGACGTTTGCATAACGTTGGAATAGGTCCTGAAACTGACGTCGGAAAACTCTATATTATCCAACGTTGTAACTACGTTGTCCAAATCACCTAAAGATCACTTAAGCAAAAAAGGTTACAAGACAACGTTTATTCGACGTCGCAGAAGCTTCTACTTTGCTGTAGTACTAGTCCAACGTCGGCACAACGTTATAAAAACGTTTAAATTTATTTTAATACCCAAGGTAGGGAGCTAACTATTTTTTGTAACTAATCCAACGTTGTGTTTAGTAAACATGTGGTCGCAAGTCGTGAAAATGCTACTTGGGTATAAGGTTAATTATTATTATATCAAATGTAACACTTTATTTAAACAATAATAAAAATGTATAAAATGAAATATAGTGATATATTAAACCTGAAACTAAATCTCGCCAAGAACAATAAAACTTAATTTCAAGAATAGTCAAATTGCTTCAAACAAGGTTAAGTTGATTCAATATCATAATAATATTTGCATCAAAAATACACTCCCATTGAAATCCAATTAATGTTATCGTCAAATGATGTATTGGAAACAAATGAATTCCTATAGTTAAGACAGTGATAGTGTATATTCCGTAAGCAATAACATGATTCATTTTGATTCAAACACTGTTATAGTCGAGGAATGGGGAAAGCAGTGTATCTTTGGCGTAATGATATTATCTTCGTAGATACGATAGTGTTTTCTCTGTGTAATGTATGAACCGTTTTAGGTCAAAATCACTTTGCATACCTACAGACTCCTATAGACACAACCTTCTTCTCCTTTAAAAAACTCCTCTTTAATTCATTCCTGCTCCCTCTTTTAAACTCGATCGACTCTGCCTTATTCATCTTCGTTCACGTCAGCCGGGCACTCTGCTGTGTCTGCCCGCTGCCGCTACGGGCCTTCGAGAATAGGGAATCGAGCTTAACCCTTAACCGATGCGGAGGAATTTTATTTTTAAGTTTTTTTCGTCTTCACCCGGTCTGCCGTACGTTTCGTGGAAGGAAAAAAATACGACGTCGAGAAGACAGGGAATGGTTTGAGGAGATTAGGTTCGGCTCTTGGCGTGTGTGTGATGGATTAGAGAATACTATGATAATTAATAATGTTAGGCTTTAGAAATTGTATACAAATGTCTGGTCATTCGTTGTTAGGCACGATACTGTCAGAAATTCAATATTGTATATAAAAAAACGTATACTTCTATTTCTCATTGCTAAAAAGAAACTAATCCAAATTAATCATTTGTTTTTAAAATTAATAATTTTAATTACTACTGCTGCGGACCTGTGTGGACTCAGTCTAACCCATTCTAATATGTCCCGCGTCCATATGACCTGGAATCGCATTAAAGAAGAGACACCGTAGTGACTCATCGAACGTTCGAGAACAATCGAGTTCCACTGGAATGGCGGCGTACATACGAGAACATTCTAAACCTTCTCTATGCACCTAATGATCTAATGGACTATTCGAGAACTGTTTAGCTGTGGGTATATAACCCAAGGAGGGACAGAAAACAAACAGCTTCGGTCGACGCGTACAATTGCCGCGCTAAATTCAAAATAAATTCCTTTTAGATCAATAATTATAAATAAGTTATAAATAGTTCTTTAAGTAGTTTTATCGTTATTGCTTTGTTAAAATAAATTGTGTTTAGACTTTCTATCCACACGGAACCGACGAAAAACGTAACACAACTTTAAAACGCTTAGTAAAATAACATGAGAAGAATTAATTCGTCATTTTTAACATTAACATTGGATTTCCTATATTCAAATCAGTGATGATATTATAACATGAGATAAGATATAACATGAGCAGTAGAGAAAGATATAGCAAGACCTTTATGTTTCCATATAGATAGGGTTGTTCACCACATACGACACGGAGTATTGTCGTAGCTAAACGACTAGATTTTTGCAAATTGAAAGTTTTGAGTTCGTTGTAGGGGACTATTAAACCTACAACTTAAAAATATTTTTATAAGATACAGAGTGACCCAAAAAAATAAAAATATCAAAGTTGTATTTTTCAAAAAATGGGACACCCTGTATATTATTACATTTTTAGTTTCTATGATTAAAATAAATGTAAATTCAATTAAGGTTTACAGCATTTTAATCTTACCGTTCTTGAAATATTTAGGTTTATGTCAAAAGAAGATGAAGCATTAAAATAATAATTTTAATGCTTCATCTCTAGGCATATTTAAGTTTTAAAACCAAATTTGTACTGAAGTATTTCTATTTACTAAATTTTGTGTTGCAATAATAAAAATAATGCTACCTTATACAGAGCGTCTAAAATTTTATTTTAAATAATTACTGGCTTTAAACGGTAATAATTAGTTTAATTTAAATGGAACACATTGTATATTTTATGAGAATCAGATGCACAATTTAATTGTCTATCATATTGTATTATACCATTTTTTACTTATCTCTTCAAGTTTTGGTAGAAAATGCATTTTCTTATAATTTAGGCCTCATTTATTATATACTCATGGAATATTGACATTTTAGATTATTTTTAAATTTAAATGAGGTCTAAATTTTAAGAAAATGCGTTTTCTATGAAAACTTGAAGGGCTAGGTATAATATAGTATAATACAATTTGATAGACAATTAAATTGTGCATCTGACTCTCCTAAAATATACAGGGTGTTCCATTTAAATTAAACAAGTTATTGCCGTTTAAATCTAGAAATTATTTAAAATTAATTTTTCGACACTCTGTATCAGGTAATATAATGTTTATTATTGCAACACAATAACTAATCAATAAATAAACTTCAGTAAATATTTAGTTTTAAAAACTTTGATACCCTTGGAGTAATGAAGCTTTAAAATTTTTACTGCAATTTCACAAAATTGAAAATATTTAAACGGTAAGAAGTGTGATAAACCTTAATCAAATTTACCTTTATTTTAATCGTAGAAACTAAAAATGTAATAAGATCCAGGATGTTCCATTAAAAAAAAACAACTTTGATATTTTTTATTTATTTGGGACACTCTGTATCTTGTAAAAATATTTTTAAATTGTATCTCTGATAGTCCTTCAACGAACCCAAAACTTACAATATGTAAAAATCTAACCGTTTTGCTACAATACTTCGTGTCGTATGTGGTGAACAACCCTGGATATGTAGGTACAGGGATTTGAATAGCCTTCAGAAAAATAAATTGCAGGTATTTTTTAAATCACCGAAAAAAGGACGTTCAGTATATAAATCATATTGAGAAACTGCAATCATGAACATAAATACGGATTTAATAAACCAGTCTTATAATACGTAATAAATATTTTCCAAACAAAAAGAATTCCCATTTTTCGAAAACCTGTTCACTCGTCGTGTTGCGTAATTCAATATCATCTGAAAACCGATACGGACCGCGATTCTGTTTTATGAAACCACCAAAAAATAAAAAAAAATCGAAAACCACCGGTGAGCGCACTCCAGTCTCGACTTTAATGCCAGCAACTCGATACTCGGAGAATTTTATAGAAACACACATCCGCTAACGTTGTCATGTATATCTTGAAGGAGGTTTAACTTCAATTTAATCTAGAATGGGTTTCAGATGGAATTTCCGATAAGTAATAGAAAAAAATATGTATGTCATATTTATTAAGTCCTTTTACGAGATTTAGTATATTTACAGCTAATAGAAATAGATATTTAACTAGTTTTAAAGCCAGCCAGCAATTTTTGGAAACTAATTAAAAGCGCTGTTACTTTTGAAGGAATTCAGCTTCATTACAAGTTAGCTGGTTGGTATGCAAACTGTACAGGGTGTTTCAAAAAACACGTGCTATCTCTCGTGAGGAGATTCCTCTCGTAAAAATAAGATTTATTTTCCATATTAACATAGGTCCGATTGTGCTTTGTTTCGTAGCTACAGGAGGTGGGCGTACTACTAAGGATTTTCTTCAAATTGCTTGAATTACGGTTTTTTAAAGGTCATAATTAGAATTGACGGCATCATAAAAAAGATTTCATAATTTATACTAAATATCCAAAAGCTGTGACACGTCATGTTAAAAGATAAAAAGAAACGTTAAGCTAAGAAGAAAGAAATAAGTACATAATTGAGTAAATGATTATATTATATTCACGTTACGCGTTAAAACTAGAAGGATAGACTTTATGTACTATAATAGATAGATCATTCTTGGGAGGAACCTCTTTCAGAACTCACGAGCCGCTACTGTTAGTATCTACTGTAAGTATGTGTTCATGTCATGTCATCTCTGTATTATTTCATTTTCCATGGAATAACTTATACCGGGTGCGTCTCAAAAGTGGCTCACCCCTATAACTTTTTAATTTTTTCAGATAAAAAAACGAGATTTGGTATGTTAGCATATGACATAAATTAGAATTGATTGACATATTCAATTGTTTTCGGCTACTTCCTCTTGCACCGGAAATGACGACAACTTTTAATTTTCAAATGGCACCCTCGATATTTTCTTACTTTATTCGAGAGAAAATGACACTCTAATAGACTGATATATCATATGTCAACTTTTGACATTTTTAAATATGGTTTATTTGAAATTGCAATATGCGATTCATAACGACAATTTGACTCGAAATACCAAGTGTGTGGTATCAGATTATTCGTAAAAAAAATGCTTTTTCCAAATATGCTAATGAGCCACCCTCGTTCCATTTGCTAAACTTCAGATATGATTGAAAATACGATTTGGACATTTGGACAATGTTAAAAGTTGGTCATATATGTATGTCATGCTATTCAGAGTGACATTTTCTATCGAATAAAGTAAAAAAATACCGAGGGAGCCATTTAAAAATCAGATGTTTTAGTAATTTCCGGTGAAACGGGAAGTGGCCGAAAACAATTGAATATGTCAAAATTCTAATTTATGTCATATACTAACATACCAAATCTCTGTTTTTATCTGAAAAAATAAAAAAGTTATAGGGGGTGAGCCACTTTTGAGACGCACCCGGTATAATAACAATAATAAATCTTACTAACCGATATACAATAGTACGTTATTCTAGTAATGGTAGTAAGTACCTTAATCAAGACTGGACCTTCTTTACTATATATTCAATAAAAAAATAGCTTACCATTGGTCGACCAAATTGAATTGAAGTATACAATATTTATCAACTTACCTGAAAAAGAAAAATAAATATTAGTAACGTGTTTCTACACTCAAAAAACAAGTTACATGGGAAATACAGATGAAGAATTGTAATGTTGAATGCATATTTTGAATTCTGTTCTAGACCAGTTTGAAAGCTGGTCTGTTTAAAATAGCTCATTTTAATCAGACCAGCTCTGTTTCTGTCCCGTTACTGTTTGATTTTAAGTATCTTTATAAGATTCACAGAGATCTCACTATAATTTAAGTCCTGACATAAAGATTTGAGCCCAACTTGCATAGGATCTATAAAATAAACCAGAAATAATTCCAAATAAACAAGGAAAAAAAAGCATAAGATAGCAAAAATTCAAATTGATAGAATTTTTTTATAACTTAATTATTATTAACTTCGGCATCAGCATATTCAACAGATAAAAACAAATAAAAAAATTCGTATAAATGTATGTCCTAAAATGCTTAGTTTCGGAGATACAGGGTGTGGAAGTTTTATTTTTATTTTAATTTTTACCAAGATATCTTTTTACGTAAAAAACGTCGTTTAATTCAGTACTCTTATTATACTCTACAGATACGGACGAAAAGTTATTACTATTCAAACCAGTTAAAAAATAAGTAGGTGGCGCCCTCTACAAGTAGGAGTCATATTGACATGAAAATCAGATTTCTCATGTTAAAAAACTCCCAGACTAATTATAACTAAATTATTTGGAAAAAATGGAAATAAAAATGAAACTTCTACACCCTGTATCTCCGACACTAAGCATTTTAGGACATAGTTTATACGAACTTTTTTACTTATATTTATCTGCAGAATATGCTGCCGAAGTTTCCGGAATACAGTTCGGACTACCCTGTATATTTTTATAGCATTCGAAATCTCTATAAGAAGAAATTTTGTAAATTATTATTATTCATCAAAACGACTCATTTTTAGAAGATAACAAGATCTTATTATTAGCACAAAATATTTTTCAAAGTAAATTCGAATAATTTTCTCAAATACTCCTCGATAAAGTAATTTGTTCTATTTTAAAACGACCCTCCATTGTGCCAACTGAGCGTAAAAAGTCGAAATGTTTAGAAATGTCTCCTTTATTAAAACACGTAACACTTTCACGGAAATTACCAATGTTCTGTGAAGTCTACGTATTCTCTGTTCTCTCTCTCTTCTCCCCTTATTTTATTAAGTCCCGAAGAGATAATGAAAACAATAACGACGGGAAATGATTTCGCCAACTGTTCACTGATTTTTCGCGTGACTAATCCAACAGGGAAAAGCGCTCCTTCATTATTCGGCCTCTCTGATATCTAATCAATCTGGCAACAAAAGACTGAAATATAAACTCATTAGGATGGAAAAAGAAACTCTTTTGGAGGCTCGAGTTTTCCGAAATTGGAACGCAGAATGATTGATTAATCCTTTTCGTATAAATTGCTTCTTTTTGGTGATATTTCTAACAAAAACAAGATTAAAATGCTAAGGTAAAGTTACCTCTTTATTTATTCATTTTAGTTAGCTAGTTTTGCAAATTGTTCTCAAAATGACTTAAATATAACCACAAATTACAGAAATTTTCAGAACACCGCATAAATTTATAAATATACAGGGTGAGTCTTAAATAAGTGCAAATATTTTGAGGGGTAGTAGATCTCGATAAAAGAAACCGATTTTCTCTTTACTGTTTTTCAAGTAAGTCCAAAATAATCGAGCTATTTTACTTTGAAAACTTAAAAAAAAAAAATTTTGCTTAAATTTTGAGAAAGTCTGGGTTTTCTTTCTTGTAAATTTAATCTACTACCTATGTTGCCATATTATCAAGAAATTATGATTTTTAACTAAAAACTAAAAACATTTCCAATTTTTTTTAAAAGTCATAAAATAAATTAATAAATAAAAATAAAAAAATAAATGACTTTGTTGTCAAAAAATTTCACAATTTGTAGACAAAGGTAAAGTAAACAAACAAAGTAAACAAACAAGGTAACAAGCAAACAAACAAAAGATAATACAAAACATTATACAACTAATATTGTCAGTCTAAAATAAACATTTATAGAAATGTTTACAATGCCAAAGAATAAAAAAAAATAAAAATAATATTCAAAAATATTTAGTTAGTTTATAGTGAATATCAATGACCTCTAAATATATTTATTTCGGTGTCATTGGTAAATATAGCAATAGCAAACATTAGACCAGTCTTTACAAGATCAAATTCGATTATCAAAATAAAATTCATATTTATTTATTTTTTTTTTTTTAATAAATATATAAGTTTTCAATGCTTTGCGAAAAGAAGAAAATTATATATGGATTTGATTTCAAAATGGCAGGTGATTGCATTTTTTCGAGTTGTACAGTATTGAACATTTAACTAACTCTAAGCGTGGGGTAGATAGATAAAGATCTTGCTCCGAGTTCCTGAGAGGATAAGTGTGAGATGGCCTTTCTTGAGAAGCTGATACATGCTTACGTATTAGGCAAGTGTAAACGATCCAAATATGTCATGAAGGAAAAGCATTTTAATTTTTTTAAAAAGTCCCAATTAATGAGTTCTGCTAATAGTCCCAGGGAATATCGAACAGCTCTCTCTGGAGCTCGAGGGTCGTGGAAATAAATCTGAGTCGCACAACACGTACCCCAGAATAGAAGGGCATACCTGAGGTGCGACTCCAAAAGTGCATAATAAACAGTTCTAGCCACTGACAAGTTAAGCTCCTTAGAAACAGATCTTAATGCAAAACAGGCAGAGCCTAATTTTTCGACAAGCTTCGATATGTATGTCCATTTCAGAGAATTGTCCACAACAAGTCCTATTAATTTTACAGGATTTTACGACGTCAACGGTGGTGTTGTTAAGTACAAAAGGCTGCACCGAGTTTTTATACGACAAAAGCTTTAGTTTTAGAAATGTTTGAGACTAGGAGGTTCGAATCGCACGATTTTAATGGTGATTTAAATCATTTGATATAATCCCATAAGTGTCGTAGTAAAGGCAAATAAATAAATTAATAAAAATAAATTTCAAAAAAAAAAAAAAAAAAAAAAAAATTTCGCGAAAAACTTATAATCGTGTTTCTGGAGACTTATATACTAAACCTTAAAATATTTGCACTTATTTAAGACTCACCCTGTATAAATGAAACTAAAAAAGATTGAGCAAATATATTTTCGTAATATTAGGGCAGTAGATGGATGTTGTTGTTATACAGATAACAAATAGATAAGTTTCACACATTCTTATGATTAAAAATCGATCATAAAAATAAAACAATATTTTTCTTAGA
>NW_022147141.1:10583-101925 GCF_002938485.1 Sitophilus oryzae
ATCAGTGACCTTCGTTCGATTACGTATTGCTATATTACAATATTTTTATTTAAAAACGGTCAGGTTCAACACTTAAACCACGTATATTTTATTTTTTTTTACATATTTTAGATTTTTAAAAAAATGTATACAGGGGTGTTTCGAAAAATCTTGTCATTGAATAATCACGATTGTGCTTAAGCGCTTGACGTAAAGCTGATTTTGGAAAATGAATTGACTTTAGGGTGTAAGAGGTTCGATAAGAAGGGATTTTTCGAAACTGGAATTCTAAGGGGTGAACATTTTTAGTTAAAAACCGGTGAGTTTTTTGGAAAACTCTTAAACGTATATTTGTTGTTCACATATTTTAAGATTTTTATAAATTTATACAGGGTGTTTCATAAATGACCATGGGTAATCACGATTCTGCTTAAACTGCTTGACGTTTAAAGCTGATTTTTTGGTAAACGGATTTACTGTGGGGTGTAGAGTTCGATAAGGAGGGTTTCTCTCGTATCTCAAATTCAAGAAAGGTGAAAGCGCCCCTCAAATACCACAATATTTGTTATTTAAAAAACAGTTAGTCTTTCGGTAAAGCAACTTGGACAAAGCATAATTTGACTGTTTTTTACATATTTAGAAATTTTACAAAATCGTACAGGGTGTTCCAAAAGTTGGGTAATTTCTTATACGATTCTGCTTAAACTGCTTGACATGAAAAGCTTATTTTTTGGCAAACGGATTTTCAAAAGTCAAATTTCAATGAGATGAAACTACCCCTCAAATATTACCAAGTTATATAATAATATCATATATTGTTTTCATGCTGACATAAATGAGAAAATTTGATCCAGTTGTATGTTAATGGAAATTTGCTTTGCTTTATCATCACCATTATATATGATTAATTCGACGCGAACGAAGTCGCTGGTACACACTAGTAGTTCATAATAGAGTATTATTATTTTATGTAATACAATTTAACCAAATAATTTTGCTTTCATTCTTTTACCTTAAACTGCATTGAAAATGAACTTCTGCAGCGTTTAGAAGCTAAATAATTTTATTTTACATTAATTTTATGAAATAAAAATACAGTACCTATATTACATTTTTACAAAGTTCACAAAAAGGCAAATAGAACAAAAATAATAACTATATAGAAGCTATTCCATTTAGAAAAATATAAATTTGGGTCATATTTAAAGAATGACAGCTCCCAGAGAAAATTACGGTTACTGGGTTTCAACTTTTGGATGAGTTTCATTATAGATGAGATAAAACGAGAGGTCCGAAAAATACAAATTTTCAATTTTGCCCTGTATTTCAGGAAGTAAGAGGGTTAGAACAAATCTGTATGTAGTTTTTTTAGTTTCGTGAGAAATTAGCACAGTGATGTGAAAGCCACATTTTTGTATCTCTACTAATAAACGAGAAACTCTGTAAAAACACGAAACTGGGACACTCTATGTACACATTAACGAATATAATAAATGAATTTTTTATATAATAAAAACAATTTTAGGGTTCATATCATATTAAAAAGCCTCCATTGCCCATGATAGATGGTGATATGGATTTCTGCGAATTAGATAAGCAAATAAAGAGTATGCCAGATGCCCAAAAAGCAATTGACATGTTTGGATTGCCAGTCACATGTCCCGTTAATGCGGTATGTATTTTTTTGTTGTAAATTTGTGTGCGACATAGAAATATAAAAAAGACGTTTTAGATTGTTCAGACTTCAACTGTTGTTAAGTGTAGGTATTATAAAGTATTCTTGAACTATACAGGGTGCTACAAATTCGAGGTACGTAAAAAAAGTTTTAAAAATTTCAAGGATTGCTGAGTTTTTTGGAAAGAACTGATTTTTTTGAAAGATTATTTAAAACTAATATCAAGTCCGGCTCTGTTTTATTTTTAATATTATATCTATTCAACGTTACAATATTGATAAGTGTTCAAACTTAACAATGACGTGGGGTAAAACATTGAATACGGAAGATCAAATGCAATAAAATAATTAAAAATAATATAAAATAAATATAATAAAGGGTGTCCCAGACATAAGTGCAAGTATTTTAACTGGTAGTATAGTTCAACCCCAGAAACTAGTGATGGGTTGTTATTTAACTATCTGTTATTTTATAACAATTATTTAGAAATAACATAACGCAACCGTTACTACTTCTAAAAAATAACAGATATAAAATAACGACACGTAGAGATCGGCCGCTCGTGAAACGAAAAACGAAGTCGGCGCTCTGCACCGCCCGAAATTCTATGCTGCTCCGGCAATTCCAAAAAAAACAACTAGTATGGATGGAAAACCTGTTATTTCGTCAACCATCGATACAGGCGGCGAGAGACAACGGACAACGGATTGGGGAATGCGCTACGGCGAACGTGGCTGCTTCGGTCGATCCCGTCGATGGTCGTATTGCGCTTATAACGCTTAAAATAAGGATATAAAGAAGCAGGTTTTTACTTTGCGGAAACAGTTGTGGACATAACGCCTGGCGGTCGAGATAACAGTAGTGGGAAAGGAAGGCTGTTGCATCGGTTGATTGTCGATGGAAGTTCGAAACACAGGTTGGAGAATAACGAATCAGTTGTTTGAACCACGCGTTTTTAACCTGTTACGAGCATAAGGGCGGAGGTCGAGATAATATGGCGCTGTATGTTTTCAATAAATTTATTAAGTTTCCATGTTGGTATTTGTTGTTCTGAAAAATTTTTCGAATAATATTTTAAGGTACTGAAGTAACCAATACGGGGTGGTCACAACATCGGTCATTGATTAATCCCTGATCCTGCTTAAACCCGCGAGCGTAAAAAGCTGATTTTGGAAAAACAAGTTGACTTTAGGGTGTAGAGGTTCGGTAAGAAGGGATTTTTGACTCGAATTCTAAGGGGTGAAACCGCACCTCAAATATTAGAATATTTTTATTTAAGCCAAATTGAGTTTCCGGAAAAACTCTTAAACACGTATATTTATTTCGTTGTTTTATATTTTAAGTTTTTAAAAATATATACAGGGTGTTTACCATAAAATGTGACCATTGAGTAATCACGATTCCGTTGGCTTCTTGACGTTTAAAGCTGATTTTGCCAAACGGATTGACTCTGGGGGTTGAGTTTCGATAAGGAGGGTTTCTCGAATCTTAAATTCCAAGAGGGTGAAAACGCCCCTCAAATATTACAATATTTGTTGAAACAGTTAGTCTTTCGGAAAACGCTTGGACACGCATGTATTTATTTTTGTTTTTACATATTTGAAATTTTTAAAAAATAATACAGGGGTGTTCCAAAAGTTGAGTAATTGATTAACCACGATTCTGCTTAAACTGCTCGACGTTTAAAAAGCTTATTTTTTGGCAAATGTGAGAAAATTTTATCAGTTTGTATGTCAATAGAAATTCTTGCTTTTGCTTTATCATCACTGCATTACAAATTATTAATTCGACGCGAACGAAGTCGCGGGTACACGCTTAGTTTAAGTGTAAAAGGGGTAATTCGAACTCTGGTGTATGGTGTGCGTTTGCCCATGAAGAATATACTACACAATTTCTTATATTGCTATTTTTTGACCACAAATGTTAAAATTATAACTGAGGGCTTCTTGCCCGTCGAGTGAGATGCACTCTGTACACTGCTACGTAATTCAGGATCTACGCTGATCGAGGGGCAAGGCGTAGGTAGATCGGAATGTATACGTATAGACGAGTCGCGGAATTTTGGCTTTTTATATCGCAATTTGTAAACAGCGCTTATTTGTAAACAACGACCGTTTTTAGAGAGGTATTTTAGATAACAATCGATATTTAGAAATTTTTAGACACCCTATAAATACTACCACCGAGCATGTCATTGTAGCAACTTGCAGCTGCGTTAATACGCCTGGCGGCGACCGCCTCGTACTCTTTCAGATATTTAGCAATAAAATAAAAAACCTGTTATTTTTAAGCTGTTATTTTAAGCTGTTTTTTATAAATAACTATAACAGTTTCAACTGTTATCTAAAAATAACAGTTTTGCCCATCACTACCAGAAACACACCTAAGAGGTTTTTTTAACGAAATTTTTTTTTGAAAATTCACAATAGGGAGGGTGGTAACCCTTTCGAACAATATGGAGCATTAGAAACTAGTTTGTAGAAGTTGATTTATTTATAATAACTATGATTAATATTTTGCTAATAAAAAAGTTAAAAATAATATCTTTAAATTGCTGACCTGGATATTATTTATTTGAATCTTTCAACTGGCTCGATTTCCTTGTGAATATTAGTTAAGCGCTGATCAATGTTGCAATAAATAACAATCAGATTAAATAAATATTAAAAAAAGCAGAGTCGGGCTTGAATTTATTTTAAATAATAATTAAATAGTTTTTTTTTTGTTGTTGTTAAAATTACCCAAAAAAAAAACAAAAAAAGTATAAGTGTGGCATATCATTTGGCTACTCAAACCAATTTCTTTCAAAACCTGAAATAAAAATGCAGGTCCGTATTTAAAAAAATAAGTTGATCTCTCTATCTCACAAGTATAAGGTAATTTGAAAATCTAAAATACTATTCAGATAGCCCTAATAAAGTGACTACAAGAATATACAATTAGTTTTTTGATTTTTAAAAGTAACGACATGAAAAAATAGAAATAGATTTTCAAAAAATCACGTTTTTTCAAAAACTAGCAATCCTTGAAATTTTAAAAGTTTTTGATGGCATCTTGTTGAACATCCCAAGGCACAACTATGGCCCAATTTAACCATCTTTGTGTCTATTACGGTTTTCGAGATACCAATGCTTTTACCTCAATTTGTAGCACCTTGTATATTACAATTATTATATACAGGGGTGGTCAGTGTATTCGCGAAACTTCGGCGGCATATTCTCCAATATAAAAACCAACAAAAAGTTCGTATAAATGTGTGTCCTACAATGCTTAGTTTCGAATATAGGGTGTAGATCATGGTACAAAGAAAACAAGGTATGATCGATAGCGGCTCCGGTTAAGTTTGCGCATACCACCTGTGACGTCATACGCCATACAAAATATATCCATATTGTTCAATTGCCACTAATAAAAACAGACATAAAATAGGGAAGAATTAGGACATAACCTAAAGTTATGTTTTTGACATCGAGCTTGACATTGAAAAATTATTGTCACATTTTGACACAATCAAATTTCACAGATGACACAATCTGTTTAACAATTTGAAATTGGCGCGCGGAGCTTGCCGACTAATATTGCCGTTTATCACCTGTGACGCAGTGACCAACCTGCGCAATATATCATACCTTGTATTCTTTGTATCATGGGTGTAGATTGTGTAGAAGTTTAATTTTTATTTCGATTTTTCCAAATAATTTCTGAAGTAACAACGTCAATATGTGTATTTGGATGAAAGTGGTGTCTGGGCTTTTGACATAGAGAAAATTTGATTTTTGATGTCAATATGACCCCTAATAGTAGGGGTTGACATATTATACTGTTTTGAAGAAGAGTAATAACTTTTCAAGTCCGTACCTGTATAAAACTGCTGAGTGCAAAAATATACATTCCGTGACTTTTCACGCAAAAAATATTTCATGGTAAAAATCGTTACGAGCAACCGTTCTCAAGATATTTAGAATGGAAATAGTCAATATGTCATTATTGACAAAACATAAACTCGTTGAGTAGATAGTTATTTGACTGAAATAATAAATTTGGGAAATTTTATTTTTTTAAACTAATCATAAATTTTTTGCAAAAAAAAATGACGATAAAACAGTTCTGTTGAACTTTTGACACAAACATTTGTACGATTTCAATTCTAATAACTATTGAGTCAACATGTTTAATTTGTATCAATTGCTGTGGGTATTGATAATTTCGATTCAAAATACTCGAGAGTCGTACTCGTAGCGATTTTTATAAGATACACAGTGTAAACGTCGCAAATGGCCTTATTTTCTTGAATTAATAGTTTTATACGGGTATGTAATAATCTTCAAGCCTGATAAAAATATGCAGGTGGCGCCCTCTATAAGTAGGAGTCATATTGACATCAAAATCAAATTTCTTATGCCAAAAAAGACCCCCCTATCCTAGACAGTTTTCATCCAAATATTGACTTTACTTCGGAAATGATTTGGAAAAAATTATTGAAATAAAAATGAAATTGCTACACCCTGTATCTCCGAAACTAAGCATTTTAAGACATACATTTAAACGAACTTTTTTACTTTTTTTATATGAAAACAGTTCGGACCACCCTGTATACTGGGAATCGTCGTTGGAAACAGTTGAGTTTTAGCAGATTTTAAACTATGCAAATATTAGCTCCCCTATTAATTTTACAGCTCAGTTGTAAATTGTTTTTTTAAATGTCTGCCTATGTTGAATACACGTGCCATTTTTTGGATAAGCCACGTGCCAATGTTGGATAACCCAATTTTGAGTAATTCAAGAAAAACTGTTTTAAATTACCTATTGTCATTGTCAAGTGTAATTTAATGTGCTGTTTACAGTACTATGTTACTATGTACCGGGTGGCCAACTAAGAATGGACGCCGGCTGTATCTCAGAAACTACACATCGTATAACTTTGGGAAAAAAATTATAATAAGTAAATCGACCAAAAGAAATCGCTGCAAATTATTTTCAAGTTTGAAAAATGTCCGTTAGGGGGCGTTTCTCTGATAGCCAATTAGAAAACAGGGTTTTTCTCAAAAATATGCAGGTGAACAGGTATTTTAAGTATGACTATTGTAATCATCGAGAAATTTGTAATTTTTTTGATATGAGTATTTTGCTCTATCTCATAAAATAAAGTGGTGGGGGAAGGTTAAACTTGCTTTTATTAAAATAAGGATAACTCTGGTTTGGGTTAACCGATTTAAACAAACTAGGGCTCGTTTAAAAGAGATTTTCTTCCTTAATGATCTCCAGTATAAATTTTGTTTCCATATTTATTTTCGTGGTAGCTAGAGGGCGCTGTTTGACATTATAACAGATTTTGCGCTTTTGCATAAAAAATTTAAATAGGAAGCTATATTTCTGTTTGCACAGTTAAATAGAGCACAAGATTTCCAAAAAAAATCAGCGCAAACCGCAACTTTCTATCTTCTCTCTAACGGGAGATATTAAGAAAATAAATCATATTAGGCTGTCGCCTAGGATTATACGGTCTAAAAATTAGAGTAATAGGCTAGGAAACAAAAAGAGGTAAATTAGTTTACGTCAAAATATCAAAACATACATTTTAGTTTCATTTTAATAATAATCATTTAATTGTTATTTATCCATGTTCGTTCTTGATTCGACACCAGAAAATAAAAACCAGGCTTATTGAATCCAATTACCTAGCTGGCCATGAAAAATATGCCACACCAGCGACTCTATCTACTAAAGTACGTGGTATCCAAGAAGCCCCACACATTCATAGCAAAATTAGCGGCACAACTGCACCAACTGCATCAACTACACCAACTACACTCATCCTGATCATTTATTATTTCATTCAGATAATTAAAAAAGTCCAGTCATTCGCCATCCTAGTATTCCTGCCTAAACATTTACCGACCAACGGTCTTGGTGCTGAACTACTTGCATCAAGGGTAGACTTGGACCAGTAGTGCATATTGAAAAGTGACCCAAACGACATAAACTTTAATATAATAATAAATAACACAAAAAACAGGTAAAACACAAAAACAAGTGAAATCAAGGACGAACTTGGATAAATAACTAAATGACGTTGCATGAAATCCCTAGTTTTCGGCCATACGAAATTCGGCCGTTTTCTGTTAAAACCAATATGGCGGCACAAAATTTCTAGAAATTAAATTAAAAAATAAAAATAAATAAAAATATTGATTGTCCGACTTTTGGACATTTTAATCTGAGAACTAGCTACGTATAATTAACCAACAAATTCGTAAAAATTGTATTGATGGACGATAATGTTACATAAACACGTTTAAAAACATATGACGTAATTTTTTTTAAGAAAACGCTCTAAGTTCGGATGCATGAAAACTGAACTTAATCGTTTTGATATTTTGACGTAATCAAATTACCTGTTTTTGTTTCCTAGCTTACTACTATAATTTTTAGACCATATATAATCCTAAACGGCAGCCTAAGATGATTTGTTCCCTTAATATCTCCGGTTAGAGAGAAGATAGAAAGTTGCGGTTTGCGCTGATTTTTTGGAAATTTTGTGCTCTATTTAACTGTGTAAAGAGAAATATAACCTCCTATTTAATTTTTTTCTGCAAAAGCGCAATATCTGTTATGGTGTCAAACAGCGCCCTCTAGCTACCACGAAAAAAATATGGAAACAAAATTTACACTGAAGATGATTAAGGAAGAAAAGCTCTTTTAAACGAGCCCTAGTCTGTTTAAATCGGCTAACCTAAACCAGAGTTATCCTTATTTTAATAAAAGCAAGTTTAACCTTCCCCCACCACTTTATTTCATGAGATAGAGCAAAATTGTCTATATCAAAAAAATTACAAATTTCTCGGCGCTTACATTAGTAATATTTAAAATACCTGTTCACCTGCATATTTTTGAGAAAAACCCTGTTCTCTGATTGGCTATCAGAGAAACGCCCTCTAGCGGATATTTTTCGAACTAGAAAATAATTTCCAGCGATTTCTCTTGGTCAATTTACTTATTAGAATTTTTTCCTATGATAAGTAGTTTCCGAGGTGCAGCCGGCGGCGGCGTCCATTCTTAGTTGGCCACCCGCACAGTGCTTCGTCCCATGGGCAAAAATCAAAAAATAAGTTAAAATTTACTAATATCTGAATATATAATTTTATACTTATAGCAATGTTCAACCATCCTGTATATTATTTTTTCATAAACAGCGTTTTTGTTAGCAAATATTTTCACTAAAATTAATTTTGCGATGATCATTATCTCATCAGTGAAAAGAATAACATTCATAGTAGTTCTGTATATTATGGAGTTAAACGGGTACGTACTTAATTGAAAGCCACTATGGATATTGTTAAACAAGGTATGTACTTTAAATTTATTTCTAAACAAGTTCGTGATTGTTTAGTTTTTATTTATTTTTAAGATGATTCTTAAATGGGTATACAAATTTTACGTTTTCAAACTTCAAAAGGCATTTAAAAAAAACATATCAAAACATATCGTATTTATTGAATATTTTTGTTGCCATGTTCATACACTTTTAATTTTTGTATAGTTCATCTGCGTCTGCTTTGGACGAACTTTATTTTATAATACTTTTCAGATGGAGTAAAATTGATAAGCAATGCCGATCTGGCTAATACTTGGCTTGATCATAAGGACAAGAACTCAAAATTATTTGTATTTCAAATAATACGTTCTTATTAGATATTGATGAACCTTCCAGTCAAATGAGACACCACTTGTGCCTGAAAAAGCCCACTATGTTGGAGCGAAACGTCGCATAAAAAAAGTGTCCATCTTTCAATTTATTATAAAATCTCATGCCCAACTAAAGGAAAAAATAATATATGAATATGGTCTATTAAAGAGGTAGCTATTAACATCCGAACCCCTCATACCGACAAAATGAACAGTAACAACGCGAAAAAGTAACATATTAGAAAATGATGTACAGAAATATCTTATATGTGAGGATACTTCATCTACCTGTGATTTGGATACTATAAATTTGGAAGATTCTGTCAGCAGTGATTCTCCTGAATCAGACTAGTTACGATCTGTGCATTTTGTTGTCCTAAAGTAAATTTATAGTATCTTAAGTTTTTTTTTTAATTAAATATAACATTAATGTTTCTTTTTCATTAAAGAAAACATTTTTATCTTATATTAGGCTTATATTGTAGGAATCATGTTCTAATGTTATTTCAATTATTTTTTATCACAGGGATTTATTTAATACTTACACCGTTTTCATACTATAAATTATTATTTGCTTAGATGGAACACAGCTCCAACATCATTATTATTTATAAGATTTTTTTTCATAAACGTGGGACTAAGAACATCATCATTTAGTACAATGAGAGTACTCATCATTTGTGTCAAATAAACCTAATTTGAATAAATTGCCTACTATAAAAGAGAAGTTTTGCATTTTTGTCCTCTAGAGCCATATGTTCGAAGCACTGTGACCCGGTACAGTACTGTAACTATAATACGCTAGTGTCCCCGAAATATAGTTTTGTAATTATTTAAAACTGTTTCGGATGAGGCAAAAGCCAAAGTTTTGAAAATACATTGACAAAATTATAGGATGACAACTTAACGTACGTTGGCATCATAGATAAAAGAAAATAATCTACTATTAAGATAGATATGAAACTTAATAGTAAAATTTTGGGTCAAAGCGCCCCTCCGTGTTTTTAGTGGAGACTACGTTTAACCCAGCGCCTTCGTCTTTTCTGCTGTAAATGTTTTTTATGTTTATATTTGAATTCAAAGGATTTATTTTTAAAGTTACACTGATATCAGAGTAACTTTAATAAAACATAAGAATATATATTATATATTACAATTTATTTTTTTATTTATTTTACAGAGTTTCATGTAAATGATCGTAAGTCGACTGGCTGTCTAATGAACAGACCGGGATTTATAGATTTTAAAGCGAACGAAAAAAAATCAAACAATGAATACATACCATATATTTTTCTTTTATCTAAGATACATACCTTATCGTCTTTTGGAAACACGTACATTTTTGCAGTTTTGTTAGTTTCTTTGCAAGATGCAACACAACAAGAAAACACCAATTTTACAGTTAATAAATAGTAAAACTATTTCTGACTATGATATTTAAAATTTAGATAGATAGAAAATTAAAAAATAAACCAGTATTTGCAAACGCAGGCCGAAATTCAATAAAAATCAAAATTTTTCTTGCGAAAATCAGGGTTTTTTTACTGAAAAGGTTTTTTTTTATTTATCAGCAGTCATTGTCAAGTTGACAATATACAGGGTGTTTTCGAATTAGTCTAAAAAAATTATGGTGTGATTCCTCATGTGTTCTTAAAACAATTTTTATATAACCATTAGGTCTAAAGTACTTCCTTTCTGATCTACAGGGTGTTAAAAATTAAAAAAAATCGATATTTTGCTTAAGATAAATGGTACACTACTGCTATTTTAAAGAAAATATATTTTTTCTTGACTGGCCATCCTTTTTCAACAAAATTGATCTTTTGAGTTTTTCTTGTTCATCAAACGGTTGTCGAGAAAAAAAATAAATATACTTATTAAGAGCCCGCCTTAATTCGTTTTCTAACGATTTTATATTTTTTAGATTAATTAGGAATCACCCTGTATATGCATATCACAGGCAACCAAATAAACTAGTAACCTCTAAAAATTATTTTTCCTACCACTAGCGACATACCGTGTTTTTACTGTGTGTTAAATTATTTTATCAAAATTTCACCATATAAGTTTCCAGGCAATGGTTGGCATTTGCCTGGTTTTGCATTATTGTTACCTGTTCAGTTTTAATTTTAAAATAGATGCAGTTTATCTTAAATTACTTAAAATCGGCTTGTCCAAAATTGTTCAGATTTGGCATTATTTCTTCATTTATTTATTATTTTGGTATTCAACATCGGCAGACCATTAAAAAAAAACTAATTACGACTAAGCTGTTAAATTAATATGGGAACCAATATTTGGACAGTTCAAAATTTGCTTGGAATTTGCTATGCTTCCAGCGACGATCACCACCCGGTAGACTTTGGTAATACAAAGTAAGGATTCTCTCCGTCAAAGACACATTTCAAAATAATAAGTTTTTAGGGCAAGATTTGTGCTGGTGCCGAAAAGAAATTTAGTATCGCCAAGTACAAGAATCAACTTAGTATGGCCGCTGGCACATCAACAATTAAAGTAGAAATGGAGCACGATGTTGGAAAGAGCTGCTATGAGTTGGAGTTCAATTTAAGTAAAGTTAAGAAGGGGTAAATTAATTCTAAATAATTTTTCTATTCCAATATACTATTTTTTTATTTGTATTAAAATCAATAAAATGTACCTACTTTTAAAAGACATTTTTATTTTGATTATCAATCGTTACATATAATTCGTACACTTTAATGCCTAATTGTATTTACATCACAGTATTTTAACGTTATGTACAAAACAATAATCTCATCATTAAGATAAAGTCTCATCACGTAATGAAACAGTTAAAACAGACTAGATTTTTAATCATATCGATATTATCTCGTCAATTTTATAAAAATAACGTTGCAAGATATTGTAATTAATAACCAGTCAATTATAATTATTACCCTTAAGAGTACCATACCCAAGCAGCATTTGGACGTAGGGACAACGTTGTGTCACGCGACCAAACGTCGGGGCGCAACGTCGGCACAACCTCGTGCCAACCCTAGTCTGCACTAGTTTGGAGAATAATTTTTGAGTCGAATCGACGTTGGATACCTACGTTGGCTAGCAGCCTAATTTAGCATAAACTGGAACGTTGTTTAAAATCCTGATTCACAGAAATACAAAACTATAATAATATGGCGTCTAAGTCGCGTTTTATCCTAAATTGGGATAGTTATAGTAAAAATATTATTTTTATGATTTAGTTAGAGACATATGCCAGATGGCAGTAAAGGAAAACAAAACAAAAGTATTTAAGTGTGGAGGATGTCTGAAGATGATAATTATTGAATCACTTTAACCAACTCTGTAACTCGTTACCGGAAATGAGAATAATTTCGCAGTCGAAAAAAAAATTGTTTCCGCGTGTTGTATAGGGCCAAATATTTCAAGTTAATGTATTTAAAAAGCACGAATTGCTATTTTAGGAACGAAACATTTTCTTATTCAACAACATGGCGGCTTTTACTTTGTTGTTTTGAAGATTAAGATGGAGTAGTTCGAGTAGTCGCATACTGGACTAATAATGTCGCAGTTCAGCCTTAACAGGTAGTATACTAGTCGCAAGATTGCCTAATTTAGTCATCCTAGAGTCTATAGCTTGTGCCGCCCTCTTATTCTAAATAAACGAGGGAGTGGATAAAGTATCGGTAATATGTCGATGTATATATAAATTTGTTTTATATATGCCTTTCTTAGGTCCCATTTTAATTACGTTTTTTCTATAAAAACAAAAACAGCACTGAACTGTCTGACTCAACAGAACAATGAAGTGAAAATTTAAGGTTTAAGGTTATGGTTCAATACAGTTGCAAAAAAGTAGAGGCTCGACGTCCTACCAACGTAAATCTAAACAACGTTGGAATTAGCAAAGCAGGCGACGTTTGCATAACGTTGGAATAGGTCCTGAAAGTGACGTCGGAAAACTCTTTATTGCCCAACATTGTAACTACGTTGTTCGAATCACCTAAAGATCACTTAAGCAAAAAAGGTTACAAGACAACGTTTATTCGACGTCGCAGAAGCTTTTACTTTGTTGTAGTACTAGTTCAACGTCGGCACAACGTTACAACATTGTTTATATTTATTTTAATACCTAAGGTACGGAGCTAACTATTTTTTGTAACTAATCCAACGTTGTGTTTAGTAAACATGTGGTCGCAAGTCGTGAAAATGCTACTTGGGTAGTGTTCTCAAACTTATTCGATTATTGGCTAATTAATCTTATAAAAATATATATGGACATTTTGAAATAGTCTTAATTTCTAACACAGCCACTTTTACGCAAAAAAGTATTGTCACTATGTTTCACTTTTCTTCGGTACTATTTGTCGATCTGTTTTCATCTGTCACTGCATTAATCGTATTTTCTTCTTTGGTCTGTACATCTATTTTATCATGCTCATTTGAACAAGAGATATTTTGTTGGTTTAAGTTACAAGAATTTATTTCGGGACATTCTGTCTTATTTACTGAATCACAGTGATCTGTATTTTTTGTATCGCTATTTTTTGTCAAGGACTTGTTTGTTTCTATCGTACTTTCTTCCAATGTTTCATCTGATTGCGAGTTATCTGTTTTCGAGTCCTTTTCATTTGAGTTTCGAATTTCCTCTTCAACTTCTTCCTGTATATCCGGTTTTTCTAGAACTGATTCGATTTTAAGCCCACCAGATGTCCCAATAGTGTTTATACTGTATGTTGAGCCTTGATACGAGTGCAGTTCATCGTCTATTATTCTCACAGCTTTCAATGTTGGCGTTGATCGTTCCGAGTATATAAACATTTCTTTCGAAGAAGATTTGAACATGTTTAAATCCTAAAACGAGTAAAAAACAAACGTTAATAAACCTACACGCTTGCTTCATCTATAAACAAGCTCAGTGTAAATCAAAGCCCAATCTACGGTTTCGTAACCGTAGATGGAGCTAATGAATGAAGCTAATAATGATGCAAAATGGGATTGCAGTTAGAGACACCTTAAAATTTTGATGTATTTTAAAGTATTATACAGGGCGCGTCTCAAAAGTGGCTCACCCCTATAACATTTTTAATTTTATCACATAAAATAACGAGAGTTGGTATGTTAGTATATGATATAAATGAGGATTGATTGACGTATTCAATTGTTTTCGGTCACTTCCTGTTTCACCGGAAACGACTGCAACTTTTGATTTTTAAATGGTACCCTCGGTATTTTTTTACTTTATTCGATTGAAAGTGACACTTTTAATCGAATGACATATCATATGTCAACTTTTGGCATTCTCGGTTAATAAAAAATCGTATTTTAAATAATTGCAATCTAGAGTGTTATGGCTATGTTAAAAACACTAGTTCTTAATCAAGGAGCCTTGGAAAAATAGATTTGATCGTCTAATGGTACTAGGTCTATTGTAATTTCTCTTGTCAAAAGTGTAATTTCTGAGTTTTTGTTTGTCAGATCGAAGGATCCAACAAAATCGGCCTAATGATGGGATTAGATTCCCGCAATCGGTCTTTGGATGGTTGTTTATTCTGATAAACTGAATGCAAAAATTGGTACACTTGTAGGGGTTAAGGTCTTTTTACTTTTTGTATATTATGATGCCCTTTATATTATGCTTATTTTACTAATGAAACTACTTATAACTAACATTATTACTAATTAATTATTTTTATTTTCATTTGTATATACCTCGTAACTTGGACAGCAATGATTCAATTTGCACGTTTCTCCTTGACACGCGACCAAGCAAACAGGAGGAAGTTTGGTGTTTAGTTTTTCCAAACTAGCACTTTGTCGAAAGAACTCTGGTTGTATAGTCACTTGGGTTACTCCATTTTCGGCAAAGAATTCTTTAATTTCCTCCATTATATTTCTATAAACCTGCATATGATATTAATAATTATATTAAATATCTTTAATTATAAAAACAAGATTAAACAATCATTTTACCTTAGGATCTTCGAATATAATATGAATTGTCGATATGATCTTAGAGGCTGTGAGTTGCCAAATATGAAAATCATGTACGTTGATTATATCAGGAAAATGGTTTATCAACTCTTTTTTCATTGTTTCGATATCAATTGTATCTGGCATCGTTTGGAGCAGAATTAAACAACTTTCTTTAACTAAAAGAAAAGAAAAATAAATTAATACAGGGGAGCCAGGCTACCGAAAAAGTTCTATATTAGAATTTTGGTTTGTAAATTTTATTTTAATTTTTGTTACGTAAGCTTCATTCAGAACCTCGCAATTAGTGGAATAAATTAGTGAATTCAATTACACTTTATACTTTTTAGTTTACGATCATTAATTAAATTATTATTTATTATTATAATTAAAATTAATAGAATGTCCTAGCAACAGCTTGCTTTAGTCAGTTGTATCCATAGAGAAAACCTAATATTCACCTTATAAAACAACCAACTTTTGATTTCCAACCACAATTTCTCTTGAAAGTTTGATAACTTTTCCTACTAATTGAAAATGTCTTAAGGCTAAATTCGAAATCTGAACTAGACAAGCGCACTTATAATGACAAGAAAAATGAGGTGAGGAGAATGGTAAAAGAAGAAAAGAATAAAGTGTGGGATGACAAATGCAAAGAAATTAATACGTATATAGGCGGAAGAAGGAATACGGAAATATGGAGATTTATAAAAATAACAACAACTGAAAAACAGGAGTCAGCCCCTATAGAAATAATAACCGACAAAGAATGGGTGAAATGTTATTCCATATTGTTGTCAGAGAACAGACCTGAGTATCAAGAACTGCCACAGCCAGAAATAAACATTGAAGGAGAGGAAATCTACGTGGATACCAAGAAAATAAAGACCGCTATAATGTCTTTAAAGAATGGAAGAGCATGTGGCCCAGAGGGAGTATATGCGGAACTCATAAAATCTGGAAGCAAAAAACTGTTTAGAATGTTAACAAACATAGTTAACCAGTGCTTAAATGGTCATCCAGTACCTGAACAGCGGAAAAAAGCATATATCTCCTCTATATATAAAAAGGGCTCAAGGAAGGACCCCAATAACTACAGGGGAATTTCGGTCACCAGCACTACTAGTCGCCTCTATGGAAGGATACTGAGGAACTTAATTGAAGAGGAATACTCCAGCCACGAAGAAGAAGAGCAGAATGGTTTCAGAAGCGGAAGATCATGTACAGATAATATCTGTGCATTGAAACAGATCATCGAGAAGAAATCTGCAATGAACCAGGAAGTTCATATAACATTCATCGATCTACAAAAAGCATATGATACAGTGTCAATAATAAAATTATGGAAAGTATTGTACGAATCAAGAATTAACGCAGCTCTGATAAAAGCTGTACAAAATCTTTACCATGGAGGAAAATCACAAATAAAAACGGTCAACTCTCAGAGGAAATTTCTATCACTAAAGGGCTCCGACAGGGTAGCTGTATATCCCCAACACTATTTAAAATTTATATTGCCAAGGCCTTACATCTATGGAAAAGAAAATGTAACGGAATGGGTATAGAACTAAATGACATATGCCTATACACCTTGCAATTTGCAGACGACCAGGCCATAATTGCAAACGACAAAGATGACATGGAATATATGGTGCGGAAAATAATTGAAGAATATGCTAAATGGGGTCTCATAGTAAATACAGAAAAAACAAAATACCTTCCAATTTTAGCTAATACAGAAAATCTTATTTTAGACAATAATATGAAAATTAGGGCATGTGAAGATTACAGGTACCTGGGATCGATATTTACAGGAGATGGAACGGACGATAGAGAAATAAATAACAGAGTAATACAGGCACGAAGAGTTATCAGATGCATAAATGGCATTCTATGGAGCACTGAAATTACAAAAAAACAGGAAATAATATATACGGGACACTAGTTAAAAGCATATTACTCTATGGATGTGAAACATGGCGACTCACTGAAAGGAATAAAAGGAAATTAGAGACAACAGAAATGGACGCGATTAGAAGAGCAATGAGAATTTCAAGGAGGGATAAGATCAGAAATGAAGACATTAGACAACAGATGGGAATAGAGAGAGCAATAGTAAATGATATAGAACAAAAATAATTAATATGGTACGGCCACGTTCAGAGAATGCACAATGAAAGAATTCCAAAACAAGTCATTCATTGGATACCACCTGGTAAACGAAAGAGAGGACGTCCCAAGAAAACATGGATCGAAGGAATAAGAAGGTCGATGAGTGAGAAAAATCTGACCGAAGATCAATGGGAAAATCGCACAGGGTGGAAGTTAGGCATCGGACAACGTCGTAGGACGTTCTGACCCGAATTTATATATGAAAATGTCTACCTTAATCTTTCAATATCTCAAAAACCAAAGATTTTAAACATATTTAACCCTTATAATAAATACCTTTTTTTGGGCCCAAGAATCCAAAAATGAAATAAAATACCGGGTGTTCCATAAGAAAAAATATAACTTTGGTATGGATCTTACTTCTGAAATACCCTGTACATTTCAAAATAATTTTAAATTGTACACATTACCTCCCCACATATACCCATAAAATATTTTGTTTATTATTACTTTTATTTAACTTACTATAAGGGTAGCTTAAAATCATGATGCAGGTAGCTGAGACTACGGATAGAATGGGATCCACGAATTTTGCCACGTAAGGATCAGTGAAGAGTATAATAACTGAGCATGTCATCACTACTGCACACCCTGTAACATATAAAAGTATTTTTCATAAAGTTCAAGACTAATTTTGCTGTATTCTTCCTACCGATAATATCTCTGGTAGCCTCCCATAAACCTTGTCTCTTTTTCGGAGGCGATGAGAATATGTGTCTCGTTCTGGACAATCTTCTTGCACCTTTACGCACCGAATCGTTGACAACGACTTTATTTAAAACGACATCTCCACTTTCGGTGACGTACAGAAAACTGCCTTGATGGAAAGTATATCCTCCGATAAGAAGGTAGCAAATTCCGTTAAGGATGAGACCTGCAGCACCTGAAAAATATATTCAATTTTCGAATTAAAATGGTAGTCGAGTATATGAAAGTTGAAACCACGGCTAAATTCGTCGACTGGGACTTTTCATGTGGATGGGCCATATGGGAAAACGGGAAAATTCCCGGTGGGCCAGTGGAAAGATGGGCCGGTGGGCGGGCCGGTCCCGATCAGAACTCAAAAAAAAAATTGGATTAGCAAAATTTAAATGGTTAATCTTCTAACTAAAGTGACAGTAAGATTCTTAGAGACTCCATAACTAACTAATCAATTTGCATCAGTATAATCGTCAGTTGCTTAAAAACATAAACAGCAATTTGTAAAATAACTATTGTAAGATGTCTTTCTCTCAATAAAAGAAACATATTCTCTTTACCGTGTTTCAAATAAGTCCAATCGAGTTATTAAAGTTTGAAAATTAAAAAAAATATATTTATTTTTAAAATAATTTGAGTCGCCTCAATTTTTCGGTATTTGCATCTCTTTTCGTGCCGTAATATCAGAGATTAAGAAACTATACCGTGGGAAAATTTGCGGTGAACAGGAAGTTCTAAAAAGTTTTCTAAAATACACAGGAAAATTTCAAAGAAAATGCACGATTTTTAACATCTTTTTTTTGCAAAAGAAACCTGAGACTTGTTCTTGAGGTCAAAATATACCACCCCTGAAGATATTTGCACTTATTTAAGACACACCCTGTATAGCAAAAAACTACACGAACAATTTTCCAGCGCATGTAATTATTGGACTACTGCAGGAGGAACACTGCAAAGTTAATACGCATAGCTTACTGTTAAAAAAACATTTTATGTGTAGTTATTTAGCAAAAATAAAACACTAGATCACCACAATACACCAAAACACTTTTATTTTTACACTGGACGCGCGTCTCGCTAACCATGTTAGCATCATTAGCAGATGATTATAAACTAACTGTATAGTATGTATGCTGTATAAATATACTATGAGTTAGTTTATAATCATCTGCTGATGATGCTAACATGGTTAGCGAAACGCGCGTCCAGTGTAAAAGTAAAAGTGTTTTGGTGTATTGTGGTGATTTAGTGTTTTATTTTGCTGTGTAACACCAAAGGTTCCAACCCTCAACTGTAATGTAGCCATTTAGTAAAAAATAAAGTGCCATGATGTGTATCCTTTGCGACAACGATGTGTGAGAGAATAATTTTCTTGGTAAATTTAAAAAAATACCTTAAAAGTTGGATAATTAACTTTAATCTTAATTTTTTAAAACCAGTACTTTTTGACCTTACCTCTCTACAGTACTAAGAGGTATTATTATTTATCTATCGTGTGTTAAAGTTTCTCAAAATCGTGACTCAAAATCGTAGCCTATTCCAGATCAAATTACCGTTATCGATAATGGAAATAAAGCAGTAGAACCCTGTAAAACTGAGCCTGAGAAATAAAGCATTAGAACCCTGTAAAATTGATCTTTGTGAAAATTTGATCAAGACAATTTTAATTTTTTTAAAAAACAGAGGCAAAAGAGCTTTTAGCTTTCTTCGCACGAGCGAAAAACACCCTTACTTGTATATTAATAAATAAAATATGTTTCTTCGTTATGGTCATTTTGTTTGTGGATTTGGGCCGGTTGCCTGTTATTCCCGGGCCGGTTTCCACTTCCCCATCCACCCCTGCTTTTCAGGTAGATCGTGTACTTTTTGGGGAGTAGTTTTAGGGGAACACCGTGCTCGGTCAGCTTTTATTTTCCGTTTACAATTTTTTTGCTTTTCCAATTTTTTTTGCAAGCTCCCTAATTTGCCAAAAATTTGCGATTGATTGAGAAACCTGTCATTTGGATGTTTTTTTTTCAAATATTTTTTTTTTTACTTTAATTAATAATTTTGTTAATAGAAATGAAATGAGAGAAATAAAGATGGCGAAAATTTATATTTTTGTCTCAGTAGTGTAATAGAGATACAAACGAAAACTTATTACTCTTCAAATCAGTTTAAAAACATAATGACATTGTCTATATTAGTTAAAAGTGGCGAACTTTTAAAAAATTTGTTTTACGAAAAGGCCTCGAACAAAATATCAAGTGTGTTATATTTTCGAAAAGGTAATTTTAATTTCTTGTCAGTGAATTAAAAATATACACGGTGTCCCCAAAAAAAATATTTATTTCTGTTGATAACTCAAGTTATTAATTTTAAAAAAATAAATATACTTAAATCATTAAATTCTACGTAAAACGGTACCTTTGAAATGTTTTCATAAAAATACAAAATTTTAACAGCGATTTGTTAAAAATGCACATTTTTGAAAAACACCCCGTACTTTCGAAACGGTAACAGATTTTTATCATGTTTTTGATAAAAATTGAGCTCCAGACTCAAGACACCGATATTAATTTTAATTTATCTTCTATAAAAAGGGCGTTTCCCTTTAAAATTGTCCAGTTTGGCTAATTGGAGCTTAATCTTTGTCAAAAACATGATGGTGAAAACCGCATATCGATATCTGTTACCGTTTAGGAGTTACGGAGTGTTTTTCAAAAATGTGCATTTTTAACAAATCGCTGTAACTTTTTTGCTATGGAAAATGTTGTATTTTTATGAAAACATTTCCAAAGCACCTTTTTACGAAGATTTTAATGGTTTAAGCATATTTTTTTAAATTAATTAGTTAAGAATTATCAACAGAAAATTTGATTTTTTATATAGGAGACCCTGTATATAATTAATTTATTGAAAAGATTTTAAAATTAGCATTCCAAAAATATAGCACACTTGATATTTTGCTCGATTCCTCTTCGAAATATAGAGTTTATAAAAATTTGCTCACTTTAAATAAGTGGGCTTTGAACGGCGCCCGACTGTAATACAAAAAAATTCTAGCTGTGAGCATCAATTAAAATGAAAATATTGAGAGATGCAGAATTTTATAACAATTTAAACTATATTTAACCAACATCAACACATTTAAACTATATCTAATAACAATAAAAATAAATAGCAAACCAAAGACATGAGATTTTGCTACAGGTGTTCGACATATCGATATTCTTCTGTTTTTGAACATTTGTGGCAGAATTCATTAACTCAGTGGGGGTGAAAGATACCCTCTCATTACTGCTAAGTATTTCTAATTCTTGTTTAGATTTAAAGCTCTAAAATTTTTTTTTGAATATTTAAAAATAAGAACCTTTATTCTTCCGCAAAGATATCCATAGGATTAGATCCATAGGCACTAAGTCCGGCAGCCTCGACGGCCATCAAGCTGGGATCTTGATTACGTATTCAATTATTTTTGAAATTGGAAATCAATTATTCTTGAATTGAAAAAATAATAACTATATAATAATAACCTACTATTTACTATATAGTTTAACGTGGCGAACTTTTAAAAATTTTGCATTTCGAAGGGAATTTTGGAGAGGTAATTTTAAGTTCTCTTCGGTTAATTAAAAATATACAGGGTGTCCCAAATAAAAATCAATATTTCTGTTGATAACTCTGACACCCGCCCGTCCATTAATATGGATATTGTAGTAAGTAGTAACTGTGGGGGTAAGTAATAATCTTATGGGTGCAATATAGGTACATGGAATACGTATGAAGGAATTATCCAAAGCAAAAAAAATACAGCAATTTGTTAAAAATGCACGTTTTTTAAAAATACCCCGTAACTCCGAAACGGTAACAGATATCGATATGCGGTTTTCACCATCATGTTTTTGATGAAAATTGAGCTCCACATGCCGATATGAGTTTTCATCTATCTCCTATAGAAAAGGTAGTTTTCCTTTAAAAGCGTCCAATTTGACCCACACCTACCTATACATAAAACAAACAAAGGGTGATGCATCTCGTCCTGGTGATCGATGTGCGCCAGCGTTTGAAAGGCCTCCACGTAAATAGAGAAGGAAAACGAACCCAAAAAGACGCAACAGATCAGCATGGTGATGACGTCTATCCGGGTCCAGCCGAAGGTGTTTTTCAATTTGTTTTCCTGTTTCGTCCTGTTCGGGTTATGTTTCTTCACTTTGTTGTCTTGATCTGACGGTTTACTGCAGCATTCTTCTTCTTTGATGTTGTCAGTGCTTTCGGCGTCTTTCATTTCGTCATTTGGTTTTACCACTTGGCTGCAATGCTGGAAATGGTTTGTTAAAATTATAAAAATGGTAGGTACTTCATACAGTGTGTCTTCGGATTGTCTTTACAAGAGGATTTTTTTTTATTTTTAACTTTCTGAGAATAAATCATTCATTTTGTTTCTTCTAAAATGGTTAATACAGTTTTCAAATTTCCATACCGTGTTAGAAACAAATTTAAAAAAAAACATGAAAATATGATTGATTTTTTTTAACTTTTAAAAATTCAAAGGATCATGGTGCCCGGTGGCGTAGAGGTACAGCTCTCGTCTACCAATTTAAAGGTTCTGGGTTCGAATCCTACAGCCGGCATTTCATCAGCCGACTATTTTTAATAAAATAAAAATAGTTTGGGTACCTAGGTCCACTCAGCCTTAAACGAGTACTTGGGATTCACAATTCTGAGGTAACAATAGGCGGTTGAAGTGTAATGCTAGCCACATTACCTTCCTTGTGTACCGAACGGCTCTAGTATGGCAAGCTGTACCTTGCTACTCCCAAGGCGTTAAACGCTATATACGGGAGCTATTATTATTATTATATATAAAATTTAAATACTTACGATGGTAATATCATTGCGATAGTTATTATTAATTTTGATTAGCGTCATATTTTTTGATGTTGCTAAAGTATCACATTTTCTGATAACTATTATCGCCCTTTCCGAAGCATTAAAGTAAATAAATTATGTGCTTCTTTAACAAAAAGCAAAACTGCAAAAAATATGACGTTGATTAAAATTGTAACGGGATTAACCATTTTAGAACAAGCAAAACATTTTATAAAGAATGTATTTTTCTCAAAATATCAACAAAAAAATTCTTTTTTTCTCTTGTAAAAACCGTCCGGGGACATTCTGTATATGAACGTAAAAGAATATATGATATAACAGAAGGAGGAAGAAATAAATTACGATTCATATTCTTTGTTGTTATCATATTTCCCAATAACTATTATCTCCCTTTTCGTAGCATTAAACTAAATTAATTTTATGCTTCTTAAAAAAACATAAATGTTTCTTCTTCTTAAGCAAAACATAATATGATGTTTATTAAAATTCTGCCAATAACAATCTATAAAGCTATGAAAACAAAATTATATTATCATAGAAACGCGTTTTGATTTTAAGACTTCGTTTTTATAGGACGTGGGAAAATTTGCGGCGAACAGGCAGTTCCAAAAAGTTTTTGAAAATATACAGGGAAATTTAAAAGAAAATGTTCTATTTTCAACATTTTTTTTTTCGGAAAAACCTCATAGACAGTAGTGTACCGTGGGTCGAAATATACCACCCCTGAAAATATTGGCACTTATTTAAGGACTCACCCTGTATAGAAACTCTGGCCAATATATACAAAGAAGCCACAGAAAGAGTAATGATATATAATCTATACTAATATATAAAATCCTTAAGTGACTGACATACTAATTAATCACGATCCTGCTCAAACCACTCAACGTAAGAAGCTCAATTTTGGCATACAAGTTGATTCTAGGGTGTAGAGGTTCGATAAGAAGGGATTCTTCGAAATTCCAGTTCCAAGAGGGTGAAACCACCCCTCAAATATTACAATATTTTTTATTTAAAAAACGGTTAAGTTTCCGAAAAAACGCTTAAACACGTATATTTTATTTTGTTTTTTTTACATATTTTAAGATTTTTTTAAAAATGTATACAGGATGTTTCGAAAAATATGGTCATTGATTAACCCGGTCCTGCTTAAAGCGCTTGACGTCAAAAGCTGATTTTTGGAAAACAGATTGACTTTAGGGTGTAGAGGTTCGATAAGAAGGATTTTTCAAACTCGAATTCTAAGGGGTGAAACTATCCCTCAAATATTAAAATATTTTTTATTTAAAACCGGTGAGTTTTTTCGAAAAACTCTTAAACACGTATATTTTATTTTGTTGTTTTACATATTTTAAGATTTTTTATAAATTTATACAGGGTGTTTCATAAAATATGACCATTGAGTAATCACGATTCTGCTTAAACTGCTTGACGTTTAAAGCTGATTTTTGGCAAACGAATTGACTGTGGGGTGTAGAGGTTCGATAAGGAGGAGTTTCTCGAATCTCAAATTCCAAGAGGGTGAAAACGCCCCTCGAATATTACAATATTTGTTATTTAAAAAACGGTTAGTTTTTCGGGAAAGTGCTTGGACAAGCATAATTTATTTGTTTTTTTTACATATTTTGAAATTTTTAAAAAAATCATACAGGGTGTTCCAAAAAGTTGGGTAATTTCTTAACCACGATTCTGCTTAAACTGCTTGACGTAAAAAGCTTATTTTTGGCAAAAAGTCAAATTCCAGCGAGATGAAACTACCCCTCAAATATTACCAAGTTATATAATAATATCGCCATATTGTTTTTTCTCATGCTGACATAAATGTGAGAAAATTTTATCCAGTTTATATGTTAATGGGAATTCTTGCTTTGCTTTATCATCATCATTACAAATGATTAGTTCGACGCGAACGAAGTCGCTGGTACACGCTAGTGATATATAAAACAACCCTAGAGTTCTCTATTGGCAAAGGAGTACGACAGGGATATAATACGATATCCCCAAAGCTGTTTACAGTAACACTAAAAGAAATCTTCTGTCAACTGGACTGGACTAACAAAAGAAAGGACCCGGACCAACAGAACAGACATCATAAGGAAACTGCAGGTAGCACAACTTTCAATGGAACGAAATATGCTGGGAATAACCAAGAGAGACCGTAAAAGAAGAGAGTGGATACGACAAAAGACTCAGGTAATAGATGGTCATTCTCAGAGTTAAATCCATCAAATGGTAATGGACAGGACACCTGACAAAAAGAACGGACAACAGATGGACCACAAAATTTACAGCATGGTACCTACGAAAAACTAAGAGACATAGAAGAAGACCGAACGTTTTCGTAAAGTATTCAGGACAATAAAGCGGTCGTCAATTGCATTTGTCTTACGTTTTCTTCCGGAATCCACTCGCCTGGTGAAATTTCCGGTTTCCATAATATACCGATTCCAGGCATCCTGGACTGTTGTTCAAGGTATACCCAGGGTATCGGACACATAACGTTGACTTCGGCCATCCTCAATTATTAAAGCCTCAATACGAGCCACATCCGACACAGATAATGACATTTTTTCATTTGACAACCGTTGTTGTCATATTGCAAATACTAATAAATCCGTTTTCGCCTATGTCGCCTTGATTATTTACACATAAAACTTTCTGCCTGCGTAGCATTTTTCCGAGACGTTCGTTTTAAAGCAGCGTATCTCCAATAAAAACAGAGATAATGTGATTAAAAAAACAAAATGCTCACAAAAGATGAGACTATAATGTGATTTGATTTAGCAATAGCTACTACAGCTGCTGCACCTTACAGGGTGTTACAAAGTTTGGTCAAAAAACTTCGTCTTATTGTTGTGCCCTGTATATGCTCACAATAAATTCGGAATAAAAATTTCTGACGTAGCATCCATTAAGGAGGAATTCATTTACAATTTCAAAAAAAAATCATCAAAATCTAATGAGTGGTTCGCGAGTAATCCAACTTTGAAATTGGGACTAGTTTTTAGTGGCCGGTTTTTTTTGCCAGTGAGATTATATATTCTACAAAAAGTTTTGGGTCTCCAAAAAAATTAAATTCTATCAAAGATATAAAATGTAAAAAATAAGTCTCGCGACGCAGTTCTTTTACTACAAGTTGCTGGGTTTTGAGATCTCTCACGTAAAGCGAAGTCAATTATTTTAGTGTCTATTCAACAACTTTGAAATAATCTAATAAAAAAAAAACAGAAAATCACAATTTATAGTAACCGTATCAATAATAGGCATCTTTGTTTCTTGCCTTTGGACAGTATCAAAAGCTGTGAGACACTGCTAGAAATACATATATTAAAAATTTTATACATCTCTAACAAGGATGTTCTTTACGGAAACCGTTGACCAAAGGTCTAAATTTGCGTAAGTTACTTGGAATTAAAAAAAATGAATATTTGTTTATCAACAACGTAAAATGTAAACAATACAAGAAATGAACAAGCAGAAAAACAGATTAACATATTTTTCAAATTCTTTTTCGCTGAGGTGTATTTCGGCTGAATCAATATGGTATTTTTTTTCTAAAATCATTGTTGATCGGCTACATTATGAGGCAATAAAATAATTCGTATTCAGTATGAATATTCATGATCGAGATATGGAGAAAAATTTCGACTGCATAATGGCATCGTGGCTTATTGCCAATTCAGACCATATAGTCAGCTCTTTATCGCGTACCTACGTATGTACAAAGTGTATTACGTGATGTGTGACACTTTAGCGTAAACCTTGGCCCTGAAAAAGTGCCATCAGAATACTAAAATGGATGTCATTATAAATATATCAATCGTATTATTAAATACGATTAATATATTTTTAATCAAAAAAAATATATATTAATCGTATTTAATAACATGTCACTCTTAACCCCATAGCATAGTTTGATACTCCTAACACAGCTTGGAACAAACTGAAAAAAAACATCTGCAAAGGTACTAAAGAAGCTTTAGGAACACGTAATGTATCACACAATAGAAGACCGAACATTAAACCTTGGTTTACATTAGAAGTCAAGAATATTACAAGGGAAAAGAAGGAAAAATACTTACAATACAAGAAATTTCCAACACCGGAGAACCGGAGAACCGAAATATCTACACCGAAATAAGGAATAGGACTAATAAGTACGAGAAAGAGTACTAAAGAGTACGAGAAATTAAAGAAGAATATTGGCAGCGATTTAGTAGCGAAATGGAGGCGGATATGTACGGAGCACCAAAACGTATTTGGAAGATGTTGAGGGGTTTAAAACGAGAAACAAATGAAAAAATACAACTAAGAACAATTGCAGAAGATACGTGGGAAAAATATTTCACAGACTTATACGCAGAAACAGATGAACCAATGGAAGCACAAGAGACAAGCCAAAGAGATAATTCTAATATAGAAGATCATGCGCAAATCACTCACAAGCAAGTAGAAGAGACAATAAGGAAACTTAAAGACAGAAAATCTCCTAATCAAGATAAAATACCAAAGGAGCTAATAAAAAACGCAGGCACGGCTATCATAGAGGAATACACAAAACTGTTTAACATTATATTACAATATAAGAAAATACCAGAAGAATGAAAACAAAGTATAACAATACCCATTTTTAAAAAGGGAGATAAAACAGACCCAGCAAACTATAGAGGAATAACATTAGCATCTTTAGAGCACCTCTTTAAAACTTCTGACTAAGATCATTGCGGACAAAATCTCCTCAATAGTGCCAATAAGCGAGGAGCGCCAAGGATTCCGAAGAAACCGATCAACTACCGATGCACTATTCATACTCAGGCAACTAGCTGAAAAATCCTTAGAATATAACTCTCCAGCCTATCTATGTTTTATAGATTTAACAAAGGCTTTTGATATAGTCCAACTAAAAGACATCATCACCATCTTGGAAAGCAGTAATGTCTCGAAAGAACTCACAGAATTTATCAAGGACTTAAACACAAACACAACAACCTAAATAAGAACAAACTTTACCTTAACGCAGCATCTTCGAACTATAACTGGTATTCGCCAAGGCGACAGTCTCAGCCCTCTGTTATTCAACACAATCATGGATCAAGTAATAAAAACCGTCAAGAATACTGGATTAGGATATCGAATGGAAATGCATAAAGTAAACCAAATGGAAAATGCATAAAGTAAAATATTCTATGCCGATGACGCAGTACTTATGGCAGAGTCAGAGGACGACCTCCAAAGAATGCTACAAGCTTTTAACAGACAGGCAGAAAAATTTAACATGCAAATTTCCACAAATAAGAGAAGAAGAATAAATGCATGACCATTACAAAGGAGCCTCTACGGTGCAAATTGGTAATAAAAAACAAAACTATTGATCAGATAATGTCGTTCGAATACCTCGGATGCAAAATTACAAGCTCAGGATTCCTGGAAGAAGAAGTAAGGAAACAAGCCAATAAAGCTGCCGCAATATCAGGACATCTTAAACATCCCATATGGAAAAACAAACACTTGAGTACAGAATGTAAGTCAAGAATATACAAAACCTGCATACGACCAGTGATGACATATGGTGCGGAAACCAGAGCTGAAACATCAGTAACAAAGAGAATCCTGCGAACTACTGAAATGAAGACCTTAAGAATGATAACTGGATACACATCGAGGGACAGACAGAGAAGAAGAGAACCAGCATGTCAATAGAATGAGCCCCGACAGAATGGCCATAATAATTCGCCACAACGTACCCCATGGCAGAAGACCTACTGGACGACCACCCAAACGTTGGCAATACAGTTGGCAGTCAACCTCGCAAGAGTTGCTTAGACGAGGAGGAAACCGGAACTAAACAGGAGATACGCCTTCTAAAAGAAGAAGAAGAAGAAGAGTATTTAATAAAAAAATATCAAAATGGGAAATATTTTATAGGAATGGGTCAATCTTAATGTAGCTTTTTCACTTGAGCCCAACCAAACTTTCCTAATTGACAAAAAAAAACTTTATATACCGGGTACGTCTCAAAAGTGGCTCACCCCTATATAACTTTTTTATTTTTTTAGATAAAAAAACGAGATTTGGTATGTTTGTGTATGACGTAAATTAGGATTGATTGACGTATTCAATTATTTTTGGTCACTTCCTGTTTCACCGGAACTGACTACAACACACGTGCTACAACTCTTGCTCACTCATGCTCACGGGCTCATTCACGGGCAAATCTAGCTCCTTTAAAAAGTGTGATTGGACCGGGATGATTTTTTTTACCTGGAACACAATGTATATTATTCCTTTGTTAGATGAAGTATTGAAAAATTAACATTTTTTTGTATGGCATGCCTGTCCCTATCTAAATATTTCTGAGGAAATATTATATTGCAAGATGTATTTCGTGCATAGACGTATGATCCGATCGGTATAGGACAAGTCGTTTTTCAAAGAAACACTTATCAGGAAGACTCCTATTTGGATGTCTTTGAGCATAAGCCCTTGAGGCCAAGAAGCAATTTTCCTCACAAAATAAAATCACTAGTAAGATATCCATTCGTTTCGCCAGCAGATACTGTTTTATTTTTCTTGATAAAATAGTGAATACTTACTACTTATATTAAACTATTGTAGGTAAATTTAAGTAAACTGTTATAAATTATAAATGATAATGTCCATAAACTAATGTTGACTTTGAAAATAGTTAAGGCGACACCAGCCACCTTGTGCAATTTTATCTAAAAATCGCTTTTTATTCAAAATCTGAGCTAGATAGGTATAGGAAACCCTAATATAGTTTGAAAGAGCATTTGAATCTGCTTCGATATATTTTAAAAAATACAAGGTGTTGTATTTGAAATAACCAAGTTTTTATATAAAATAAATCCTTAAAATTGATCACCAATTTTTGATACCTCTGTATAAATTTAAAGAAGCCAATACCATTTTTCTTTAAACTCAGCACAAGAATTAATTCTGAAAAGTAATGTACAGGGTGTTAATAATCTATTTTATTATAGCATGCAAATTTAAATATCTTTAAATATCTCAAAAACCAAAGATTTTAAACATATTTAACCTTTATAATAAATGCCTTTTTTTGAGACCAAGAATCGAAAAATTAAATAAAATACCGGGTGTTCCATAAGAAAAAATATAACTTTGATATGGATCTTAGTTCTGAAACACCCTGTATATTTTAAAATAATTTTAAATTGTGCACATTGCCTCCCCACATCTAGCCATAAAGTATTTTGTTTCTAGATCTTTTAGTTTTCGTATAATCAACCGAGGCGAATGAGGTGCGCCACCCTGTATATGTTACTGTAAATGGCGGAAATGCGGTAAAACCTAGGATAAGCGCGGTAAAACCTAGGATAAGCGCGCTAAACCTAGGATTACCGATGAATTAACACCCTCCAAATAACCACGCTAACCAACTCGAAATGGACATTTCGGACATTTACAGTGACATATACAGGGTGTCCCAGAAATAAGTGCAAGTATTTTAACTGGTAGTATAGTTCAACCCCAGAAATGTTTCTGGGGTAGGCAGGTGCCTATGAGGTTTTTTTCGCGAAAAAAAATTATTGAAAATTCGAAATTTTTTGGAAATTTTTTGGAAATTTTTTAGTTTTCAGTTAAAAAACATAATTTCTTGATAATATGGCAACATAGGTATCAAATTAAATTTACAAGAAAGAAAATCCAGTGGTTCTCAAAACATTAGCAAAAAATAATTTTTTTGGAAATTTTCAAAATAAAATATCTCCGTTATTTTGGACTTATTTGAAAAGCGATGAAGAGAAAATATTTTTCTTTTATGGAGATCTACCACCCCTTAAAGTACTTGCACTTATTTCTGGGACATCCTGTATAATACAAATCGGTGATTAGAAAAAACATATTATTCATCTGCCAGTACATACAGGTGTACATATTAGGTGTCTATCAACATTAGAGTATTCTGGAATAACATGCAGTTTTCAGGAAATGGATTCTGGTTTATTAAATTAATAGAATATTACAACAATTACAAAATTATTACTCTAATACATTATATTTAACACAAATCAGTGATCAGAAAAAAAATGTTCTCATCATCGTCATCTAGTACTCATCACCATGGCTGAAAGGGTGGTCTTTGTGATCAACTGCCTCAATATATGGAACCATTCTTTCATTGCGATCCAGTGTGTTCAATTGAGCAATATCTTCTTGGGACAACTCGAAATCCCAGATGTCGGAATTCTCTTCAATTCTGGATTTTGTGACTGACTTAGGAATGACAATTAGGCATCTTTGAATAGCGTATCTTAGTAAAACTTGAGCGGTTGTTTTACAGTACTTATCGGCAATGGCTTTAACTTTGGGGTCGTCCAGCATCTGCGGATCGCCGGGTTTTGCCCATGGTCTGCCAGGCGAACCCAGAGGACTGTACGCCGTTATCACCATGTTTTTTGAATGACAATAGTCGATTAACTTTTGTTGGTTCAAATATGGATGAACTTCAATCTGATTAGTTACTGGAACAGTAGTAGTGCAGCCCAATAATCTTTCGAGTTGTTTCTTGTTGAAATTGGAAACTCCAATAGATTTGGTGAGACATTTCTTAACTAACTCCTCCATAGCTTTCCATGTGTCTAAATAGTCAACATCGCTAACTGCAGCTTTTCCACATTCATCAACAGGAAACAGATCTGATCCTTCCTTCAGGGCGAAAGGCCAATGAATCAAATATAAGTCTAAATAATCGATACGTAGATTTTTCAATGTAGTTTTTATCGCCGGTTCTACTAAATCCGGTCTATGCATCGTGTTCCATAACTTACTGGTAATGTAAATTTCTTCTCTTTTCACAGTTCCATCTCCGAGTTTAGCTTTCAAAGCTTCTCCAACTTCCGGTTCGTTACCATAAACGTGAGCACAATCGATGTGAGGGTAGCCAATGTCTAAGGCATCTTTGACAGCTTTCGTGACTTCACCAGGTTTAGAATTCCAAGTTCCCAAGCCAAATATCGGAAATTCCTGTCCATTATTAAATGTAATTTTTGGTACTTTGCTAGCTATATTTATAACACGACTTACAGCACCCATTTACTTCGTAGCAATGACAGAGGAACTAACGTATACCTGTGCTGTTTCTGAATATAGAGTAAGGCTGGACTAACAGGATTCTGAGAATATATTATTTTGAATGATGTATTTCGTTGTCACAATTTTTGTCACCTTTAGAATTATTTGACACTTGAATAATTATTATAGTTATGTAGTATTATAAAGGTGACATTAGCTTTTTTCGTTTTCCTGTTATTACCGATTCTGAACCGTCCTAGAACTGTGATCCGTATGCGCAGAAGGATATATGAAGACATTATTTCATTTGCGCATATATTTGTGTATATCAAGTAGATATCGAGAAATGGAATCTCTTGCTCCAAAATGACATGGTATTGAATTATGCGTTTGGCAAATATATCTTGAATTTTCTCATATTAAGAATTTACAAATTACATTTCATTGGAATTAAAATACAACCGATTTAAACTAAAACTAATTAGAGTTTCAAATTAAGTAAATAATGATTTAAAGGAAGATTCGATAACTTTATTTAAAAATTAAGTTAATATTGAAATAAAGATTGCCTGCTCTAATGGGGAATAATACAATTTTTAAATAATGGAAATTTATAATTTGTTCAAACTAAAATTGTTAACTTAAAATAAATATATTTTTTGAGAAAATGGAATACAGCGTGACATGAAATTTAGGAGTATTTGAAATTGTATCAATTTTGTTTAAAATGAGAATATGCACTCTAAATTATTCAAGCGAATAAGTTTGAAGATATTCATGTATCCAATCTAACTATACACTCTATTTTCTGTGTACCCTTTGAACACACGAAAGTCAGGCCTTGCCAACCCTGTATAAACACTAAGATATAAATATACAGTTCATACCAAATAAACTTTGAACCAAATAACTCCCATTGAAGAAAATTAGGGCATACTTAATTTTGTGTCCACAATGAAAAACTTTATTAAAAAAAACTTGTACCAAAGAGTAATCTTATGGTTATGAATGTTTTTTTTATTGTTTTGTACGCTTCAAAAGTTTATTATGTCTTCCCTTTTAATATTTAGAAGGTTATTTTCTATAATTTTTATTAAATATACTAAAGAAATATACTGTAATTTGAAGATATGTGGATCAGCTTGATTATTGAGGTAATCCAATATTCTTAAAAGTTTTATTTGTTCTAATAACTTCCACCAACATTCTTCCTCACCACACTCGTCCTGTACAATAAAATAACTTTTATTGGCAACCTTTAGTAAATTAAACTTTTACTAGTGAATGTTAGAAATTACTAGGAAAAATCGACAAATTTCTTTAAAATGTCACATTCACTGGTTCGGAAATCGCCAAATCAGAACTCGACGATGTCCGCATGTGTGGACCGAATGGCGAAGTCCGATGACAAGCGCTCGGTAGTACTCGGAAATCACCGACTGCCGCATGTGTGGTCGCGGCATAATAGTACATACACATTATTTTTTTAAAGAATTCTTGATTGTAATTTTATTGATTTTTTTTTCTTAAATATATCTCAACTGTCTAATATTAGCCGTTTATATTGGTATGATTTTTTTCGATAGAAGGTTCTTTCATTAGTCAACTTCCAATTTCCAGCTAATAAGACAGTATAAAAAAATACTTAAACACTATTACTCCAGATAACATCTGTGCCATTACTTTTGAAGTATCTCCAAGTGAACATTTATTATTAAAATACTATACTGCAAACAATACTAATACTAATCAACAGTTAGACATATGAGGCGTCTGGCTGTTTTAATCAGCATTACAGTATTCTAGAGTAATACCGTTGTTGCTATTTGTATTTAGAAAAAGTATGTTGCACATAATCTTGGTGAAATTATTTTTTTTTGGAAAAGAATTATGGTTTAGCAAATTAATAAAATATTACGACAATTACAAAATTATAATGTCATTACAAAATTATTATACTAACAAATTATATACAAATCAGTGATCAGAAAAAAAATGTTCTCATCATCGTCATTTAGTACTCATCACCATGGCTGAAAGGGTGGTCTTTGTGATCAATTGCTTCAATATACGGAACCATTCTTTCATTGTGATCCAATGTGTTCAATTGAGCAATATCTTCTTGGGACAACTCGAAATCCCAGATGTCGGAATTCTCCTCAATTCTGGATTTTGTTACCGACTTAGGAATGACAATTAGGCATCTTTGAATAGCGTATCTAAGTAAAACTTGAGCGGTTGTTTTACAATATTTATCGGCGATGACTTTAACTTTGGGGTCGTCTAGCATCTGCGGATCGCCGGGTTTTGCCCATGGTCTTCCAGGCGAACCCAGAGGACTGTACGCCGTTATCACCATGTTTTTTGAATGACAATAGTCGATTAACTTTTGTTGGTTCAAATATGGATGAACTTCAATCTGATTAGTCACTGGAACAGTAGTAGTGCAGCCCAATAATCTTTCGAGTTGTTTCTTGTTGAAATTGGAAACTCCAATAGATTTGGTGAGACATTTCTTAACTAACTCCTCCATAGCTTTCCATGTGTCTAAATAGTCAACATCGCTAACTGCAGCTTTTCCACATTCATCAACAGGAAACAGATCTGCTCCTTCCTTCAGGGCGAAAGGCCAATGAATCAAATATAAGTCTAAATAATCGATACGTAGATTCTTCAATGTAGTTTTTATCGCCGGTTCTACTAAATCCGGTCTATGCATCGTGTTCCATAATTTACTGGTAATGTAAATTTCTTCTCTTTTCACAGTTCCATCTCCGAGTTTAGCTTTTAAAGCTTCTCCAACTTCCGGTTCGTTACCATAAACGTGAGCACAATCGATGTGAGGGTAGCCAATGTCTAAGGCATCTTTGACAGCTTTCGTGACTTCACCAGGTTTAGAATTCCAAGTTCCCAAGCCAAATATCGGAAATTCCTGTCCATTATTAAATGTAATTTTTGGTACTTTGCTAGCTATATAAAAAATACATTTATAACACGACTTACAGCACCCATTTACTTCGTATCAATTAAAGAGGAAATAACGTATTCCTGTGCTGTTTCTGAATATAGAGTAAGGCTGGACTAACAGGATTCTGAGAATATATTATTTTGAATGATGTATTTCGTTGTCACAATTTTCATCACCTTTAGAATTATTTGACACTTGAATAATTATTATAGTAAGGTAGTATTATAAAGGTGATATTATCAAAGTTTTGTGAAATATTTAAGTACAGTCGTGTGCATTGGAACAGAGACCCATACCCGACATATATTGTATTTATATATTTTTTTCTGGTTTACCTGAGGATATGAACCCGTGTGTGGTGCCGCCTTGCACAACCTGCTAAGCCTGGCAATGGACTGTACTCTTCGTACACACGAAAGTCAGACCTTGCTGACTCTCTATAAACACTAATATATGATATTATTTTAAGCTTTTCAGTATCCAAATACAGGGGTTTAATATACATTATTAAAATAAGTGTACAGGGTAACAATTTGAATAATATTACATAATAATCTATAGGGTTTCGGGTGTCCCAATATTCCGTGGACATAGCACTACTACGTAGTTTTGGAATCAAAATAAGTTCATTGGACACAATTAACCTCTATACAAAAGTGTTCGATTTGTCCGTTTAAGGGCATCAAAATTTAAAAAAATAAACAAAAAAAATGTTCACTAAAGAATGCAAGGACGTGTAACGCGCAGATACGTGCTGGAGCAAAATTTGTAATGTTATACGCCATTTTTTTGGTTTTATAGAGGATGTAAAAAGAGGAAATAAAGTTTGTAATAGTTTGTTGAATTGTTGATAACTTTTTATAAGTTTAATAATAGTAATTTGTTCAGCTTTGAAGTAGAAAAGCCGGAACGATAAGGGACAGCCAGGAATTCATAGATAAATAAAGAGTTAATTTTCTGCACTACAGCTTTTTATAGTTTTCTTTGAATTTGAATTTGAGAATTATTTTTCTGATTTTATACTATGATATTATGGCCTAACATATTGTACATAACGGTCTATACCTTTTTCGAAAATTTTAATACGTTTTCTATGAAATGAAGATCGCTGTCAATTTATATGTAAAATTATGTAGGGAATGTCATCGATCTTCAATTACAAGTCAACTGGACGCCGTTTTCTTTTCGATTATACGGTGGTTAATTGGCATGATACACCTAAAGAAGCAGCATCCACGATAGGCGTAGGCAAAACATTATTTATCAAAAATATAAATAAATAAAGATAACTAAATAAGTCTAATAAGTGTAACAGTAAGTAATAAATCAAATTTTGTAACCGTCCGAAAATAAAATATTTGTGAGACAATTGCTAACTAGATTATTAACGCATAATATAAAAAGTATGCACGGTTGCGTTTTCTTACAAGAGACAAAAAATATTAAATAGTACAAGTAGTAGGAGAAACATTTTACGACAAAAGAGTCGTTAGTGGAGTTGGTGAATATTTATGCTACAATTTCTATATGGGTAGGAGTAGTTTTCACAAGAAAAGAATGGGATGGCAACCTAGTAATGAATACTCAAGAGGTAGCAGTCTATACAGATGCTTTCGTGACTTCAGAAGGCACAGGTATAGCCATCTTCTCAGAGGAACTAGACATCCGGCGATCTTTAAGGCTAGACCACACCGTGAGGACTGCGCTTTAGCTCGAAAACTGCGGCAATTGGTAGATAGCAAAAAGACAAAACAACTACTAGAGCACAAAAAGAACCTAGTACGCATAATTGTAGGTGTGGTCATTGGAAACTGTCCGACGGGGGTAACCTTCGTGACATGGAAGATTTTCAACGACGAATACTGCACAGAACACGAAAAAGAAGAAGAATTCCTCAGGGAACATGTGTCGGGCGTAGGAAAACAAACGTTTTTTAAACTTTGCGGCATGGTTTTTTGGAGGGACTAGAAAAAGCAGTAGAAGCCAACATCAGCGACATCGGGAATTTTGCAAAGAGCTGGAAGTGCTTTAACGCAAAGAAATTCAGAGGTACCGCAATGGGCCCAAGGCCTCCGAGTGAGGGATAAAACAGGATCCCAAATCTCAGCAATCTAACCTAACCTATGGGGTAGTTTTTATCGTTCCCGTACTTTAACTGTTTTTTTGTGGAAGTCAAATGTTAAAGCTTACTAAAACACAGACACCCTTAATCTAATTCAAATCGATATATCTGTTGTTAAAATATCTTGAAAAATGTGTTTATTTTTTAAAGTTTAATGCCCTCTAACGGACCAACGAAGCACTTTTGTTTACGAAGAAATATTGTGTCCAATGAACTTATTTTGATTCTAATAATACGTAGTAGTTCTATGTCCACGGAATATGAGAACACCCTGTATAATGACTCAGGGAAGATTTCGACAGACGACATCCAAAATGAACGAAAATTCAATTTACCCTTGAGGTAACTGTCACTATCAAAGATCCTCTAGATGAACAGACCAGACGTATTGTGTTCAGGAAACAGTACCAATTGATAATAAACAATATTGTTTTGATTTGTGAAAAGAGTTCTGTGTTTTTTTTCGTCAAAATTATTGTGAACGTTCTGTATAAAGTTGTAAAAGAAATATATATTAGTATTTTATAAGTATGTAACATCTATTAATTCAATATCTAAAAAATATAGTTTTCCATAAAATATTAAAAAAAACTGAATATATAAATTAATTTTATTCCATCAAGATGAAACCTAGAAACCTACTTTTCAAAGAATTCGGTTTCAATTTAATTCATAAAGTTATATAATTCGGCGTTTACACTAGGAATAAATTACTTTATAATTATGCGAAATAAGTATCTTACAATCTTGCGTGAAATGACAACAGCATAACTGAGTAGTTGCGTGGGCTGCTTTCCTTTAATGTAATTTGAGCTTGTGTTTTTCGAACAAATTTTATTTTACTTTTTTTATGGTTAATTGATTAATTTTTTTACAAGCATGTAGACAAGAAGTCAAAATTATATCCACAAATGTTTATCTCTTCGAAAAACTTAAAACACTTTAAGGAGAGTTTATTATTCTTTAGGTTATGCCAAAAACAATTACCTATAAGAGGAGGAAACTTGTGTCTACAAAATTTGTGTCTAACTACAATATCTAGATCGGAGATTTTTTGCACATCATTGTTTCACAGCGAGATCTATTGATTAAAAATATTTTCAATATGGCGGCACGTCCGGAAATACCGGAAGTTCATAGGAACGTTCTTATTTTAAATGGGTGCCACAATACAAAGGAAGCTAAATAAAATCAAGAAAAATATAGGCTTTCAAACTAAATCTTAAATAACTTAAAAATTATTTATTTTAGGTATAGGAAGATGTATATTCAAAAAGAGTACCAAATTGGAAAACATTTTTACTAGTGAAATAAAAAAAGTGGGTTTCCATTTGAAATAAATGATTTATGAATTTTCAATGGCTCAATTCCATGACAGCTACCGCCATTATTATATGACATTTGAACAATTTAATTTTTGAAATAGCCACATGTCTTCCCCTTTTATCACAGCGGCTCACAGTGGGGTATTTGACACTGATAGTTGATCGAAATTTTATGTAGACCTTATATAAACTATTGCTATTTTCAATTAAACAGGAAATAATATGAACAAAATAAAGGATAATTCGTCGATTCTAAAAAAAGAAAGAAAAATCACTGTTCCAGTGTTTCCATGGTCAATGCCAGTAGTAATATCGCAACTACTACTACTAATGCTACGACTGATCCGCGAGCAATGCCCATACCACTAAAGTCGCTACTAATGCCAAATTGTGCTATACTGCTAATGGCACTAATGCGATCGCTTTGTACACAACAATGCCATCGCGGTTTACACCTCGCATTAGTATATCACTGATTGGCAAATTAGAGGAAACCAAGAATGTTTTTCTCATTTTATCAGCAAAATCGCAAAAAGTCGCAGTATTTTATTTTACTGTATGAAAGCCCAATGTTTACTAAGTAAAACGTATATAGACAATATGCTGAATTCTTCGAAATGCGCAACTAAATCTCTAAGTAGAATAAAAATGTCACAAATTTAATCAAATTTTCTGAACGCCTAACTTTTAGTTGCAAAAATCGTTAGTATAGAGAATATCAAAATAAATAATACGTTTTTGTAGAATACATACCTGCAGCTTGCTGAGCCATTTTCAATCAAAACGATAATATAAACGTAAAAAGAGCACAAGAACAACAACAATTTATAATTTTAAACATAAAATTTAGCCATTTACCTCTTATCTGTGAGAAGTAACCACTTTGACGTTTCGTTGAAACAAATGAATGCAACTAAACACACCCATAGCAACGCCATTAATGAGATGATTTAACTTATCATTTATCTTTTTTTGGGAAATCTTAAACACATTTGCTTTTTCGAATTTCGATCACCTTTTTCATGCTAATACCCCACCGTGCGGCTGTGGTAAGCATTAAATTTGAATTTTAGGATATACACATTTTTTTGATTGGTAATTTTTTTCGTTCAAAAATGGTTAATGTTAGGTATAGAGTGTGTAACATCAATATTAAACCCATTTAAAATAAGAAAGTTGCTGTCAAATTCCGGTATTTCCGGAAGTGCCGGTATATTGAAAATATTTTTAATGGATCTCGATGTAAAACAATGATATGCAAAAAATATCTGATCTAGATATTGTGGTTCTCTAGAAACCTCGAATGCACGCTTAGCCTGGGACACCCTGTATATTTAATATGAATTTGGCTAGTTTTGTATTCATCCTTACCATATTAGATTTATTATTGTCCTTCCTCATATCATAGAAAACATAATTTACATTATTCGCACGAACTCACCTTGATTGTTATGATACATCCTGATAACGCAAGAATGTTACAAAGCATGTGGTAAGAGTCCATCAGCAGCGTTAGGGCATGAGTAAGGTGACTAACCACAAGTTCAGTTATAAAAAATACTACGGTTAAGGTCAGAACTATGTAGAGTTGTACCGGCTGGAACTTTGCGACCCATTCCTTGACCGCCATTTCCAAGTTTTTTGACTACCTGAAAATACGAATAAATATCATGAATTAAACAGAACGGAAAGTGTACAGTTTGAAAGAAATTGAAATATTGTTTAAATACCATTGCAATAGTAAGAAGTGCATTTAGGTAATGTTTTTAATTTACTTGTTATTTTTTTTCCTGTATACAGGGTGGTCCGAATTGTATTCGGGAAACTTCGGCAGCATATTTTGCAGATAAAATAGGTAAACAAATTCGTACAAATTTTTGTCCTTAAATGCTTAGCTTCGGAGATACAGGGTGTAGAAATTTCATTTTTATTTCGTTTTTTTCCAAATAATTTCTGATAGTAGATATATGGATAAAAATTGTTTTCTAGGTGTTTTTTTGACATAAGAAATTTGATTTTGATGTCGATAAGATTCCTACTTGTAGAGGGCACCACTTACATGTAGATATTATTTTAACTGTTTTGAAAAGTAATAATTCTCGTCCATACTTGTACAAAAAGTACTAACTAAAAAATATACATTATCGTAATTTTTTACGTAAAACATTTCTCAGTAAAATTCGCTAAAAGTAATAATTCTCAAGATATTTAGAATCGAAACAGTAAATACATGCTAGAAGAAATAAACATGTGGAGTTATGATGATGGTTATTAGATTCTTCTTCTTCTTCGTCTTCTTTTAGAAGGCGTATCGCCTGTTTAGTTCCGGTTTCCTCCTCGTCTAAGCAACTCTTGCGAGGTTGACTGCCAACTGTCTTGCCAACGTTTAGGTGGTCGTCCAGTAGGTCTTCTGCCATTGGGTTCGTGTTGCGAATTATTATGGCCATTCTGTCGGGGACCATTCTATTGACATGCTGGTTCCATTCTCTTCTTCTCTGCCTTATCCATCTGACAACGTCGTTTGTTTGGCACTTTTCTCTTATGTCTATATTTCTCTGTCTGTCCCTCAATGTGTATCGAGTTATCATTCTTAAGGTCTTCATTTCAGTAGTTCGTAGGATTCTCTTTGTTACTGATGTTTCAGCTCTGGTTTCCGCACCATATGTCATCACTGGTCGTATGCAGGTTTTATATATTCTTGACTTACATTCTGTACTCAAATGTTTGTTTTTCCATATGGGATATTTAAGATGTCCTGATATTGCGGCAGCTTTATTGACTTGTTTCCTTACTTCTTCTTCCAGGAATCCTGAGCTTGTAATTTTGTATCCGAGGTATTCGAATGACATTATCTGATCAATAGTTTTGTTTTTTATTACCAATTTGCACCGTAGAGGCTCCTTTGTAATGGTCATGCATTTGGTCTTATTTGTGGAAATTTGCATGTTAAGTTTTTCTGCCTGTCTGTTAAAAGCTTGTAGCATTTTTTGGAGGTCGTCCTCTGACTCTGCAATAAGTACTGCGTCATCGGCATAGCATAATATGTTTACTTTATGCATTCCCATTCGATATCCTAATCCAGTATTCTTGACGGTTTTTATTACTTGATACATGATTGTGTTGAATAACAGAGGGCTGAGACTGTCGCCTTGGCGAATACCAGTTGTAGTTCGAAGATGCTGCGTTAAGGTAAAGTTTGTTCTTATTTGGGTTATTGTGTTTGTGTTTAAGTCCTTGATAAGTTCTGTGAGTTCTTTCAGGACATTACTGCTTTCCAAGATGGTGATGATGTCTTTTAGATTGTGGTTATTAGATTGAAGTGGTAAATTAGGGAAAATTTTATTTTTTTTTAATTTTTATACGAAAAAATTATGATAAAACAGTTTCTGTTAAATATTTGGATCAAAACCATTTCGAATTTATTTAGAACTGCCTGTTCTCCGCCAATTTTCCCACGGTTTAATTTCTTAATCTCTGATATTATCATAGTTACGGCCGGTAAACCATTGAGTAAAAACGTAATTTATTTTAACCTTCTAACCTTTACGGCACTAAAAGGGATGCGAATACAGAAAAAATCCGGTGGCTCTCAAAATTTTTTCAAAAAAAAATCATTTTTTTTAAATTTTCAAAGTTAAACTTAAATAACTCTGTTATTTTGGACTCATCTGAAAAATGATAAAGTGAAAATATGTTTTTTTTATCGAGATCTAAAAGCTCTGAAAATATTTGCACTTATTTAAGACTCACCCTGTATAATAATTTATGTGATGACATGTATAGTGAATATTTCGATTCTAAACATCTCGAGAACCATTGCTCGTGGCCATTTTTACCAAGAGACCTTTTTTACGTAAAAAATGGCGGAAATGTAACTTTTTTTAATTCAGTAGCTTAATAGAGGTATGGACGAAAAGTTATTACTCTTCAAAGCAGTTAAAAATATGTAGGCGGCGCTTTCTACAAGTAGGAGTCAGAGTGGCACCAAGATCAAATTTTTCTATATATAAAAAATCATATCAAAAAACTCCCAGATGCTAATTTTCATCCAAATATCGAAGTTAGTTCAGAAAAAATCGTAATAAAAATTAAATTTCTACACCCTGTATTAATAGACAAACTAATTCTCCCCTACTTATTCTTAGTTGAACGACGGACGTTAAGGTAATTAGGTAGATTTAAAAAGCAATCAAACACAAAGTTCTAGATAAAAAATTATTAAATTATTATTATTAATAAAGAATAATCAATAATTCAGCAAATTTTAGATACTATGGGCTCCTTACTTTCAAGTAAAGAATAGCTAAGACATTTCGGTCTTAACAGGTTATAGACCAAGAATTTTTTACGTTAAAATCGGATATATTAGACACTTGAATGATATATTTTAATGTATCATATAATATGTCCCTTTTTTTTAGATTTAAGAGGTGAAGGGGGAAACCTGCAACAGGTACTCGCCTGGTAAAACCTCCTATGTGCCAGACGAGTTATGTGGGATTTTTACCTCACTAAAACCTAACCTACACCTCTGTCCTCTCTCCAGGAACGTTCTTTCCCCGGTGGCACTCTTTGTAAATACTACTTCGCCGGGGCGTTCTTATTTGGTGTTACTGCTGTCTATTCTTCGGAGGTGGTGCGAAGATCCTTGAGTATGGTCTCAGCATACTCCGCTACCTTGTTCCAAGCCGATTGAATCTTCAGCATGCAGTCCACTATATTTTCTGGGCTGATGGACAAGCCTAAATTTCTCTCGAGTTCAGTCCTTATCTCCTCGTATAGAGGGCATCGGAAGAACACGTGCTCCGCATCTTCGGTCACTACGCGACAATGGTGACTCACTTCCCTTGAATCTGTGGAAGTATGCTCGAAAGCATCCATGCCCAGTCAAGAGTTGGGTGATGTCCAACCTCCCCGTGCACACGGGTGATCCATTTAGTGACATCCGGGATTAGTCGATGTGTACCACCGACCTTTCGTCGAGCTGTCCCATCTCACTTACCAGAGACCATGACTTTCAGGCCTCTCTTATTCACATAAGACCTGTCGCTGCTCGGCTTTCTTCTTACGGTACTGTCGCTGGCGTTCTCCCGCCAAGATGTCGATAGGCAGGCATGATGACACTACACTCACTGCATCCTGTGATACCGTCCGGTATGCTGACGCCACTCTGATCGCTGAGAGTCGGTGGACTGATGTCATTGTCCTGCGATATGTTTTTAGTTCCAGCGATTTTGACCACACCGGTGCCCCGTATAGCAGGACGGATTTAACTACTGTTGCAAGTAATCGTCTCCGGGATTGCCTGGGGCCTCCGATTTTGGGCATTATCCGTGAGAGTGCGCCCTGAACTTCTCCCGCCTTCTTGCTGACGCTGGAGATATGCTCCTTGTAGCTGAGCCTCTCATCCAAGATCACTCCAAGGTACCGGATATGGGGTTGCGACATGATATCATGGTCGCCTACTCTGATGGTGATGGTCTCCATTTTCTTCCTCACTAGGAGTGTTTCAGTTTTATGCTCCGCCAGCGACAGGTCTGCCGATTGCATCCACTGTCTTATCCTCCTGATGGTTATGGAGAATGCAGCTTCCAGCTCCTCCAAGTATTTCGCCACAAGGACAACCGCCACGTCGTCCGCGAAAGCCACGAGTATTGTGTTGGCCGGTAATTCAAGGTGAAGCAGACCGTCGTACATAATATTCCACAAGAGTGGCCCCAGGACAGAGCCTTGAGGTACCCCTCCCGTGACCCCATGCACCGCTGCTCCCTGCTCCGTCTCGTAAAGCAGAAGTCGATCGCTGAAATATGATCTGACCATCCTTCGTAGGTAGTAGGGTACACCCATGTGCTCGAGAGCCTCCAAAATGCGATCCCAGCGGGCTGAGTTGAACGCGTTCTTGATGTCCAAGGTGACAATGAGGCAGTACTTTTTGGAACCGCCTTTCCATCTCTTTCCTGAGATGGCTTCCTTTGCGATGTTCGTGACGAGTTCCAGTGCGTCGATGGTCGATCTCCCCTTCCTGAATCCGAATTGGAATTCAGAAAGTTGAGGATTGATGTATTGCTCCAATCTGTCGGCCACTATCCGCTCCAAGTTTTTCCCCTCTGAATCCAGCATGCAAAGTGGACGAAAAGATGCTGGGTCGTCCGGTGGTTTCTTCCCTTTTGGGAGAAGAACCAGTCGTTGTTGCTTCCATCGGGTCGAATTGGACAGACTATACCCTTGCATGGGGTTAAAGTACTATTTTATCTACTATTTTTGATAGATATAAGGCAATTTTAACAGTTGCCATGGAAAAAAATATATTTTTATTAAAAATACAGAAAAATGGTAATAAATATACTAGTAGACTTTTTTCCAATTTATAATTGCTTTGTGGACTGTTTTTACAAATAGAATTTATTACTTAACAACACACTTTGATAAAATCTGTTTGCTTTTGTATGTTATCTGCCATTATACAATACTACAATTTTTATTGAGCCTAGAATGATTTTTTGTAGTTATTGGTTTATTGTTTTTGAACAGAAACAAAAAGTTTTGTTCTAAAACAATACTAATAATAATCGAAGTCATATTCAGAATTGCAATGTTACTTCAATACATATCTTAATGTCATAAATTATATTAAGTATATTGCGAAATAAATGCCATATTTGAATAGGTATATGTTTAAGTAGAACTGCAGTTACATCCACGTACAGTATAATTTTCGTCTAAATTATTACAGATATAACTACCGTTTTTTATTGGTAATAAGACCTTCGATAATATAAAAATGCGATTTTAGGAAACCGACAATTTTGAAGAATTATATGCTGCAATGGACAACGAGGGAACTTATATTATGCATTTGTTTTTAAAGTAAATAGCATTTGATATCAATTTGAAAGCAATTTCTTGGCGACTCTTTAACTTGGCCAGTAGACCATAATATACCGGGTGGTGCATGGTGCATCGTTGTTGGAAACATTGGAAATCGCATGTAAATTTTTTAAACTGTCCAGAAACTGGCTGTCCTGTTCATTTTGAGCCAAATTGTACATAGGTTTTTTAAAGGTATGCATATGCTGAATACACATGCCAAATTTAAACATTTTGGACAAGCCGATTTTAAGTAATTTAAGAAAAACTGCATCTATTTTCAAATCAAAATTAAACAACTAGGTAACAATATAAAACCAATGTACCATTACGATAAAAAAAAAAAAAAAAAGTAGTACAAGAAATAGTAGTCCCAGATAGAACTCCTGGTCTATAAGGATATCGATATGCCACCGATATATCATATGATATAATGGCAAATTGCTAGCAAATTGCTGGCAAATTGCTAGTTGACGAAAGATTTTTCTAGTATTGCTGTAAACAGCTTTTGGGGATATAGCGTCTCCTCCTCGTATTCCTTTGCCAGTTGGGAACTCTGGGATTGTTTTATATATTATTACTATTGCATTGATCTCTTTATATAATATATTGACGAAAGTTTCTATGAAAGGCCTGTGAATACCTTGATTCTCTTGGGCTTCTATTATTGCCTTAGGACACTGAAAAAATATTGTTCATAATATTAATGAACATTGATTATTAACTGTTGTTTCATAGGGACAATGATTTTTTCATTAATATAATGATTTGTTAATCATAGATCGATGTCCGATTTATTAATACTATGAATCTAATTTCATCAATATAATGAAAATCTGGTTATTAAATTAACGTAAGATTTTCATTAATATAGTGAACGCGTTTATTGTCCCTATGATCGCGTTCTTTATTTTAGTGCTGAAACTTTAATAAATACATATTCATTATATTAATGTACTAAATCATTGATTAATGAGTTGTACATTGTGACAATGAACAATGTTATTAATACAACGAACACACTACATTATATTAATGTACGCGGTTATTAATATCACGAATAAAATATTAGGGCTTAAATGTCCGCCATGTTGATCGGTTATTTTGGCACTTTAATAACGTCTGTGTGGTGGAGTTATTCAGTGAGGCTTTAGTTTCCTTAGAGCGGTAAGTGTTCTCTTCAATATTTTAAATAAAAGTCCTATCGTATTGTAGTTAATTTGTTGTGTTGTCAAATAAAATTCCGCTCTCTGAGATCTCTGGTGTGGGTTGGTTCATTAAAACAGCGGTTTCCAAATATGTTTCAGAAGATAAAAAAACAAAAGAAGAAAAAACATCATAACAAGTCGAGGCATGGAACTGATTATGGTAAATTCGAATGTTCTTTTTAATATTTGGCATTTTAATTATTTTGATATACGTCTTTTAGAACCGGAAGAAGATGCTGAGACCTGCCTTCAAGCCCTCAAATTCGACAATTAACATCGGACCCACTTAATGCGACTTGGAAAGCCTGTTGCAAATTCGTCTAGACGTTATCAAGTCTAAGGATACAGCTAATATAACGAAGAAATGGTCTTTTTATAGAAATCCCTCAGGATATCGACTGGTAAATTAATTTTCTTATTATAATTTACCCTAAAATTAATAATAACATTACTATTCTCTTCGTCGATTCGATTTTTTTAATTTTTAATTTGTATATGCTATATCGAGTTTAATAAATTATTAATAGTTTATTGCACTTGTTTTTTATTAATAATCCTTAATGGAAAAATTTACTGTGCTCGTAAGTAAGTCGGCACTATTAATAATTTTATTACCTTTGTAGCTAAGGGCTTGTTCAATTGGAAACCTATTTATAGTAGAATTATTTTAGGTAGTTGGCTGGGAAATGACTATCAATGAGATTTCATATCAATGACAGCGATCTTCATCATCGATTATACGGTGTAACAAGAGTTACTAATAGTATCGACTTTTAAATGTATAACTAAATAGGTTATGAAATTATTTCATTGTATTAATGATAACGGTTCATTAATACAATGAAATAAATTTCATTGTATCAATGATACGGTTCATTAATACAATGAAATTATTTCATTGCATTAATGATACGGTTCATTAATATAAGGATTTAGGTACATTATATTAATGAAATCTGTTCATTGTACCAACGAAATCGTTCTAAATAATGTACACATGGAGCAAATATATTTAAGCGTTAATTTGATAAAGAGATAACAATAATATTTGCTGGGGAACAATAATATTCACCATTTCCTTAAAATTTAATGTAAAAATTATACACTAAGTGTATTATTTAATTAAAGTCAAAAATGGAATTAACAGCTTAACACTTTTCATTGTTGATATGTACTTTGTGATATCTTCCGTAAGACCGAAGACCGAGATTGAAATAAAAGTAGAATAGGTGGCCTAGAAAAGCTAAAGCTGAGAGCGACAGATTAGTGTTTTGTTTGTCGAAAACCCACTATTATATCCTTTTCAGTTTTTGTGCCGCATCAAATCTACTTTCTTTAAAAAATCACGCTCTCTGAATTTGGAGAATATATCTTTTAATTAGATGAACAATCTCCATACCAAAATAAGTAGTGTCAATCGAATTTTAAAATTTTCATTTGAAAAAGTTACTTTTTAAATTTTATTATTTTTTTAAGTCATCTACCGCCGATTTTTTTTTGTTTGCCGGTCAAATATTGATCTAATGGTTATATGTACCTAGTTAGTTAATGTTATTGAATTCATTAATAACTAGCTTTTTCCCGCGACTACGTTCGCGTTACACCTAGTGCCGGACTTAGGTCTAGGCCAACTAGGCCCGGGCCTGGGGCGGCAGATTTTTAGGGGCGGCAAATTTTGAGCATACCAAAATATTTTTTTTTTTTTAACTTTTATTTGCTCATAAAATATTTCGAATGTAGCCTTAGCCGATTACATATTTATTTACTTAACTGTTATTATTGTTTAAATATATAATTCGCTTGGGTTATTTTTTACTGCATTGTGCCATGTATCCGGTTAATAAATACATAAATACCTCGAATATAAAAAAAAATAAATTCAAAAACATTAAAAAATTTATCAAAAACACGTTGGTCTGCACGAAATGAAGCTAGTCAATCACTATCTTTGTCTTCCAATGAAACAAAATCCACGATGGAGTCAATTTCTGAAGACGATGCCTAAAAGCCTAAAACCCGATTAGATGCTTCTAGTCTCCTTAAACAATTCAAAAGCCTAGAAATGGGTTTTATGGTGGTATTTTGGACAGACGTTTTAAATAGATTAGATGCAGTCAATAAAAAGCTTCAAATGGTGGATATTGATCTACAACTTGCTGCAGATTTATATAGCTCATTGGAAAACTATTTTTCCGAAATTAAAAATCTAGATAATACCAAATCATTTGGGGAATATGAAAGAAGGACCATAGAATTGTTCGGTGTGAGAAAGAATATGCGTCAGATAAAAAGAAAAAGTGAAACGGAAACGACAATTTGATGAAACCAGTGATAAAGAAACTCTATTTAACGCTAGGGACGATTTTAGGATAAATGATAAATGTATTTAATGTTATTATTGATAAATTAATCCTTGAAATTTCCTACAGGAAAAGTGCCTACAATGACTTTTCAAGCAAATTTGGTTTCTTTAGTGATTTATCTACTTTAAGTATTGACGACATTACCGATAAGTCCAGACATTTAATAACCTGTTATCCAAATGATTTAGATGAGTCAATGCCTAATGAATTAATACATTTTTGTGAATTTATAAAATTCATTAAGTCAGCAAAATCATCTGCTAGAGAGCTTCTTAAAGTAATTTATAAAAAAACGCTCAAGATCTGTTTCCAAATACTTTCATAGCATTAAGAATCTTCACATGTACTTTTATTACTAACTGTTCTGTTGAACGCTCGTTTTCTGCATTGAAACGTATTAAAACGGTCCACTATGGAAACAGAACGACCAAATCATTTGGCAGTTTTACATATTGAGTCCGACCTTTTAAAAACCATCAATTACGATAAAGTAATTGATAATTTTGCGAACAAAAAAGTACGTAGAAAACTTTTATAGGCATATAAGCAAACCTTATAGTTTTGTTGTTCGTTTGTTGTCATTTTATATGAATATTTTAATATTTATTTTATGTTCTGTGTTGATCTGTTCTGTCGGTCCATTCTGTTGTTGGTCCTGTATTCAAATAAATGTTTTTTATATCCGTAATTTTTTTAATTAAAAAAAATGTTAAGGGGCGGCAATTATTTTTTGGCCTGGGGCGGCAACTTCGTTAAGTCCGGCTCTGGTTACACCTCGAATCGTTCATGCATTGATTAAAATGATTGTTTGCTTCTTTTTAGATAGAGTTAGTGACCCTTACAAATGCAATATTTAAACTATGTTTTTAAGAGTTTTAGAGCTACTCGTATTTACTTAAAGTTAGCAATTGTCAATTTTCTGGGTATTATACAGTGCGAGTCTTGAATAAGTACAAATATTTTCAGGGCTGGTAGATCTTTAGATTCATTAATAATGTCTTTACATAATAATTAAATATAGTTGTAAAACACTGATTTAAGTGCAATGCAATATATACTATTCGATCGTAAAAAAACGGCGTCAAAGATGGCTGGGGAATTACGATGATAATTTTGGCGGGGTCAAGCCCTAGACATCATTACTGTGTTCGTACTCTTCTTTATTTTTTAATGGCGCTTATTGCCAGCTATTATTAGACTTAAGAAGGTTTGGTTTGGTTGTGTAATTTATTTTTATATTGATAACGATTTTTAAATGGTGTAGTTTAAAATTCGAAAAAAAACATATATTTTTGGCAATAGATTTTGGTGTCTGAAAATGTTCTATCATTCTTTAATATTTAGTGTTAACAAGTTTTAAATACATTTTTAGTAAATAACTTCTAGAGATTGACCTCGTCAAAATTATGATCGATTGTCATTCCCCCTGCATCTCCGACGCCGTTTTTTTACCGATCACACGGTATTAAGAAGTAAAATGGCTATACAGGGTGTTCCTTAATCCTCCTCCTCCTCCTAGGTGCCTTCTATGTCGAGGTTGGCGATTAATATGGCATATGACTCCATTCAGAGCTTCGTGAATAAGAGTGTTTCCGTCAGTGTGTGTCCAATCTCCTCTCCGTTACGTAGCCATGATTTCTTTTTCCTCCCTATGCTACTTTTTCCATAGATTTTTCCTGCCTGTTCGATGTGCACGAGTTTTCATTCTGTTTAAAACTTCACAGTTTGTTGCTCTGGAGGCCCAACTTATCCTCAGCATCCGACGATACATCCACATTTCAAACGCATTAAGGCGTTTAATGTCTTCTTGTTTTAGAGTCCATGTTTTGCATCCATCTTGAAGTAGGAGCCATATACATTTTAATATTCTTAGCCTCGTTGGTATAGCTATTCTCGGATGGCATAAGAACTTCCGCATGTTGAGAAAACTAGCCCTAGCTATTTCAATCCTTCTTCTGATTTCCTTAGAGTGGTCTAACTGGCTGTTTAATTCCCTGCCCAAGTAAATATATCTCTGCGTGGTTTCGAGATGGACGCCGTTGATCATTATGTCCGTAATTTCATTGTCTTGCGGATGTCTGTCGAAAATCATAATAACAGCTATGATTTTGACGGTGTTAATCTCTAGACTCATCCCCTAATACTTTCTTCTGTCAGTTTGTCCATTAGGGTTTGCAGCTGGTCTTCAGATTCAGCTAATACCACGGTGTCGTCTGCGTATCTTATATTGTTTATAATTTTTCCATTTATTTTAGCCCCTTCTGAACAATTTTGAAGATATGTTCCTTAATGACATGCTAATATTTAAGGGGGTAATTTTTGGGCCTATTCATTATAAAAAACTTCATATGAATGTATGTCCTAAACATCTTAACTTATGAGATACAGGGTGCAAAATTTTTCTAATTTTTTTCATAATAACTCTGATTTTATTATAGATATCTTCATGAAACTTGATACACGTCTTCTATGAATCAAAATACCTCTTTTGGTGTACAAAGAATGTGGTGGCCAAATCGCTGAAAATCTGATTCGCTGTGTGAAATCTTTTTTGAAGGAAAGGAGTTTTTTTTATACCAAAATAAGGATTTTAGTGCATGGAAGACGTGTATCAAATATAACATCAGACATATTTAAAAAAAAAGAAAAATTTACCATCCTGTATCTGAAAAGCTAAGATGTTTAGGATACATATTCATATGATTCTTAGTATAGGTCCAAGACTCACCTCCTTAAAAATTAGTATGTCATTAACAAACACCCTGTATAATTATCTTTTCTAAAAATATGTACTCCACTCTACAGTAATAATAAATCTGAATACATTTTTATTATTATAGTTTTCTTAAATTTATCAGATAATACAAAGGGAATTAATAATCAAACTATTTGATAAATAGACTATAAAAAATGGAATTACAAGTACCTACATCCTGGAGATTTATTGGCATGTTATAGCACACTTGATATCGAAAAATCTGCTTTGATTTTATCTGCTTTATTTCCTGAACACTATAAAAATTATGTTTTTTCTATACAGAAGACATTCCTTTAGATATGCCCTGTGTATAGAAAACGTATTCATTTTTCAATTCCTTGTGCTAGATACAATTATTATTGCAAACTACAAAGTCAGCCCAACAGATCAACCGATTTTAAGCCGTGTACTTTAACATGCTAAATTGTCGGTTCCCTTTGTCATAATGAATCAAATAAATTGTTGTTTGTTATACTTATCAACCAGCTATTAGGTACACAAAAGATCCTGACAGGAAATACATCAATTGGACAATTGGCTAAGTAATTATTTTTAGAAGGTTCTATTTAATTCTTAAACATTTTTTTTTAACCGATAACATATCGTATAGAATAAAATTATTTTACTTTTTTAGCTATCGTAAAGCGGGGTGACTTTGGTACCATTTTTAGGTGTTTTCGCTGATATAATCTTTTTGTTATATGAAATATTTAAACCTAAGCAGTGTCATTTACCCTCTTTATTATAACATAAAATTTAGCCAAAATATGAAATCAAAATTCTAAGCAGTACTTTTTAGTTATTGCACTTTAAAGTTGTCCTAAAGTAACCCCTTGTCGGGGTAACTTTTGGACAGATAAATTCTACACTTAAATAGCCGTAAAGAATCATTTTGTTCCCAAGAAGGACACAAGCAGCTATATTCAGGGTCAGTCTTAAATAAATGCAAATATTTTAAGGGGTAGTATATTTCGACCCCAGAAACACGATTATAAGGGTCTTTTGGCGAAAAAAAATTGAAAGATCGGAATTTAAAAAAAAACTAGCTTTTTCCCGCGACTACGTTCGCGTTACACCTCGAATCGTTCATGCATTGATTTAAATGATTGTTTACTTCTTTATAGATAGAGCTAGTGAGCCTTAGAAATGCAATATAATATTTAAACTATGTTTTTAAGAGTTTTAGAGCTACTCGTATTGATGTATTGATGTATCGATTTATCGATTTATCGATTTATCGATTTACTGATTTATTGATTTGTTGATTTGTTGATTTGTTGATTTGTTGATTTGTTGATTTATTAATTTGTTGATTTGTTGATTTGTTGATTTATTAATTTGTTGATTTGTTGATTTGTTGATTTATTAATTTGTTGATTTATTGATTTATTGATTTATTGATTTATTGATTTATTGATTTATTGATTTATTGATTTATTGATTTATTGATTTATTGATTTATTGATTTATTGATTTATTGATTTATTGATTTATTGATTTATTGATTTATTGATTTATTGATTTATTGATTTATTGATTTGTTGATTTATTGATTTATTGATTTATTGATTTATTGATTTATTGATTTATTGATTTATTGATTTATTGATTTATTGATTTTATTGATTTATTGATTTATTGATTTATTGATTTATTGATTTATTGATTTATTGATTTATTGATTTATTGATTTATTGATTTATTGATTTATTGATTTATTGATTTATTGATTTATTGATTTATTGATTTATTGATTTGTTTATTGATTTATTGATTTATTGATTTATTGATTTATTGATTTATTGATTTATTGATTTATTGATTTATTGATTTAAACTGATTTATTGATTTATTGATTTATTGATTTATTGATTTATTGATTTATTGATTTATTGATTTATTGATTTATTGATTTATTGATTTATTGATTTATTGATTTATTGATTTATTGATTTATTGATTTATTGATTTATTGATTTATTGATTTATTGATTTATTGATTTATTGATTTATCGATTTATCGATTTATTTCTTTATCAATTTATCTATTTATCGATTTATCGATTTATCCGATTTATCAGGATTTATAAATTTATCGATTTATCGATTTATCGATTTATTGATTTATCGATTTATCGATTTATCGATTTATCGATTTATCGATTTATCGATTTATCCGATTTATCAGGATTTATCGATTTATCGATTTATCGATTTATCGATTTATCGATTTATCTATTGATTTATCGATTTATCGATTTATCGATTTATCGATTTATCGATTTATCGATTTATCGATTTATCGATTTATCGATTTATCGATTTATCGATTTATCGATTTATCGATTTATCGATTTATCGATTTATCGATTTATCGATTTATCGATTTATCGATTTATCGATTTATCGATTTATCGATTTATCGATTTATCGATTTATCGATTTATCGATTTATCGATTTATCGATTTATCGATTTATCGATTTATTGATTTATTGATTTATTGATTTATTGATTTATTGATTTATTGATTTATTGATTTATTGATGCTGCAATGATTTATTGATGCTGCATTGATTTATTGATGCTGCAAAAAAATGCATCTGTAGATGTTAGTAATGTATGGCAATCGCTTCTTTGATTTTAAAGAACATAACATAAATAAACATAACATACGTAAAATTTAAAACTGATCATACAGAAAGTTTGGGCTTTTTGGTTTTACCTGAGGGCCTGAGGGCCGCGGTTCGGATTCCGCGTAGAGAAAGTAGGCCCTGTCCAGATTAGTCTTAGCAGCAAAAAGCAGACGTTAACTTAAAATACTTTATTTTGAATTTGCGATATTGTGTAGGTTATCACTGTAGTAGCGTAAATCTGTCTAAGTAATTTCTAAAGAAAAACTGCACAATAGCAACAAACTTTATAGTAAATAATTACCTCCAATCTCGCGAAGTGACAATGGGGTAAGAGTTTAATAACTTGATGGTTTCCAAATAATATACTAACTACAGGTATCATGTTTGTTTTTATATTTTATTTAAATTCAAAAATACAAATTTGTAAATAAAAATAAAATTTATTGGAAGTAATTACCTAACCTACCTCTCCAAACACACTGCATTAACATTAACCGAAATATATTTTGTAAACTACCTGGTATAAACAGGGTGGTCCGAACTGTATTCCGGAAATTTCGGCAGCATATTCTGCAGATAAAAATAAATAAAAAAGTTCGTATAAATGTATGTCCTAAAATGGTTAGTTTTGGAGATACAGGGTGTAGAAGTTTCATTTTTATTTCGATTTTTTCTAAATAATTTCTGAAGTAAAGTCAATATTTGGATGAAAATTGGTGTCTGGGAGTTGACATGAGAAATTTGATTTTGATGTTAATATGACTCCTACTAGTAGAGGGCGCCACCTATATGTGTTTTAACTGTTTTGAAGCGTAATAACTTTTTGTCCGTACCTGAATAAAACTACCGAGCGAAAAAATATACATTTCCAACACTTTTTACGTAAAAAATATCTCTTTGTAAAAATCACTACGAGCAACCGTTCTTAAGATATTTAGAATGGAAATAGTCAATACATGTCATTATTGACGAAAAATAAACACACGTTGAGTAGATAGTTATTTCGCTGAAATAATAAATTTGGGAAATTTTTATTTTTTTAAATTGATCATAACTTTTTCTGCAAAAAATGATTATAAAACAGTTTCTGTTGAACTTTTGATACAAAAACATTTCAAATTTATGATTTCAATCTAATAACTATTTAGTTAACATGTTTAATTTATGTCAATGATGACAAATTGTTGATAAGTTCGATCCCCAATATCTCGAAAACCATTACTGTAGCGATTTTTTACCAAGAGATCTTTTCATGTAAAAAAATGTCGTAAATGTATATTTATTTACTCAGTAGTTTTATACAGGTACGGACAACAAGTTATTACTCTTTAAACTAGTTAAAAAATATGTAGGTGGCGCCCTCTACTAGTAGGAGTCATATTGACATCAAAATCAAATTTCTCATGTCAAAAAACTCCCCGACAGCAATTCTCATCCAAATTTTGACGTTACTTCAGAAATTATTTAGAAGAAATCGAAATAAAAATGAAACTTCTACTCCCTGTATCTCTTAAAGTAAGCATTTTAGGACATACATTTATACGAACTTTTTTACTTATTTTTATCTGCAGAATATGCTGCCAAAGTTTCCGGAATACAATTCGGACCACCCTGTATATTTATAAGTATGTAACTAAGCAGCAGTTTTAGTAGTATGTAACTAAGCAGCAGTTTTAGTAAACTGCTGTTTGTGCTTTCAAATTTAAAAGGTATAGTGGTATCTATAGTTTAGTATAATAGAAAAATTATGAGATATGAAAGTAGTTTCCAAAAATGTAATAATATACTGGGTGATCCATGTATAATAACAAAGATGCTACCACCTTCCTGATATTTTTTTAGATATATGGAGCAGGTTAGGTTTGGTTCCGATTCCCCATAAACGTTTGAATCAAGCCGCGAATCACCCCTATGCAGGGCGTCCCAGAAATAAGTGCAAGTATTTTAGGGGTAACTAGATCTGGTCAAAGAAACATTTTTCTCTTTACCCTTTTTCAAATAAGTCCAAAATAACCGAGTTATTCTACTTTGAAAATTTCCAAAAAAAAATATTTTTTGCTAAAATTTTGAGAACCACTGGATCTTTTCTGGATTTTCTTTCATGTACATTTAAGCTACTACCTATGTTGCCATATTATCAAGAAATTATGTTTTTTAACCTAAAACTAAAAAAATTTCCATCATAGGCGTGTTTCTGAGGCCGAAATATACTACCAGTTAAAATACTTGCACTTATTTCTGGGACACCCCGTATATTCCACTTGTAGATTTTTCTGTTTGCTCGGTAATTACTTTTTAGCACGCACTCAAAATAATAGTTCTTTTTGGTCATACAGTATATTTGGCCAAGCAAGCCGCTGTTTATTATGTTGTTACACAATATTTTTGTAGCATAAATTATCATTAGAACGTTCAAAATCATCTCTATTTAAAATAATATAGGAAATAACATAAAAACTTACTGACGCTAACATAGGCTATATATTACTCACAATCCTCTTGGGCTCTTGTTAATAAAGAAACTATTTTCAGTGAACGAGACACAAATTTGATAACCCAGATAAACAATCATATCTTAGGTATTTGACATTATTGTCGTTGAAGCCCCTTTTTCATTATTCTGTGATTACTAGGAGATTAGGAGAAGAACCAACAGTGGTGTTGAGTGAAATCCTATTATAGTTAAATAAGCATTGTAAAAATATCCAATTTTTAATACTCGGTTAACAATTTCTAATTAATTTTTATTGAACTATAATAAAGTTGAACACTGTTGATTTATTGAACGAAAATTTGATTTCGTTCAATAATGATTTTGACTGGGTTTTCCTTAAATAACTTTTATAAAAATTTAAAATATCTTGTTAAATATTGGTTTTGTACTTGTTATCTTTTATCTTCAACAAAACAAGTTATTTTCCAAACAAATGTTATTTGTAAAACAGAGTAAAATGTATTTTGAATGTGATAAAAACTTTGATAACTTAGATGGAAATGGTGTGTATTCATTGTTGCATTAGATAATTTGCTTAAAGCAATAACTACCCATTAGTACATTATGTTAGAATTAGTGGGAATATTGTAAATCTGAATTAATTATTGAACTATACCTATGTACCTAAAAATAATATGATAAAAGTGTTATGACCAAATACTTTATATTAAATAACAAAAATAACAAATACTTTATATTAAATAACAAATTAGTGATATATATTCACATCAATTATCATACATTCAATTCTGCATAAAATAAACTATCTGTGAGCATATTTTAGTTGCGATCTGAGAGATTTCGGTTTTTGACAAAATCGACAGATGGGCGCCGCGGAATTTTTTCGAAAAATTTTGGAAAATCGATTTTGCTTATTTGGTAATATGTTGTAGCGTTGAATGAGATTCACACCTTTTGTTCCAGAGATATTTGGTGTTAAATGTTTCGAAAAACAGAAAAAAATATTTCTTTTGTAGATTTTCTCAAATAACTCGAAATCTGTTAGAGATATCGGAAAACGGTTTTCAGCATTCAATTCTACATAAAATGAACTATCAGTGGGTATATTTTAGTTGCGATCTAAAAGATTTCGGTTTTTGACAAAATCGACAAGGGGGTACGGAGGAATGTTTTCGAAAAATGTTGGAAAATCGATTTTGCTTATTTCGTAATATGTTGCAGCGCTGAATGCGCACTTTACAAAAACGGTATCGTTTTTGAGATTCACACCTTTGGTTCCAGAGATATTTGGTGTTAAATGTTTCGAAAAACAGAAAAAAATATTTCTTTTGTAGATTTTCTCAAATAACTCGAAATCTGTTAGAGATATCGGAAAACGGTTTTCAGCACTCATTTCTACATAAAATGAACTATCAGTGGGTATATTTTAGTTGCGATCTAAAAGATTTCGGTTTTTGACAAAATCGACAAGGGGGTACGGAGGAATGTTTTCGAAAAATGTTGGAAAATCGATTTTGCTTATTTCGTAATATGTTGTAGCGCTGAATGCGCACTTTACAAAAACGGTATCGTTTTTGAGATTCACACCTTTTGTTCCAGAGAGGGTTTGGTGTTAAATGTTTTGGAAAACAGAAAAAATATTTCTTTTGTAGATTTTTTCTCAAATAACTCGAAATCTGTTAGAGATATCGGAAAACGGTTTTCGCTTAGCATTCATTTCTCATAAAATGAACTATCAGTGGGTATATTTTTAGTTGCGATCTAAAAAGATTTCGGGTTTTGACAAAATCGACAAAGGGGGGGTACGGAGGAATGTTTTCGAAAAAAATGTTGTTGGAAAAATCGATTTTGCTTATTTCGTAATATGTTGTAGCGCTGAATGCGCACTTTACAAAAAACGGTATCGTTTTTGAGATTCACACCTTTTTGTTCCAGAGATATTTGGTGTTAAATGTTTCGAAAAAACCAGAAAAAATATTTCTTTTTTGTAGATTTTCTCAAATAACTCGGAAATCTGTTAGAGATATCGGAAAACGGTTTTCAGCACTCATTTCTAAGCGATAAAATGAAATATCAGTGGGTATATTTTTAGTTGCGATCTAAAAGATTTCGGTTTTGACAAAATCGACAAGGGGGTACGAGGAATGTTTTCGAAAAATGTTGGAAAATCGATTTTTGCTTATTTCGTAATATGTTGTAGCGCTGAATGCGCACTTTACAAAAAACGGTATCGTTTTGAGATTCACACCTTTGTTCCAGAGATATTTGGTGTTAAATGTTTCGAAAAAACAGAAAAATATTTCTTTTGTAGATTTTCTCAACAACTCGAAATCTGTTAGAGATATCGGAAAACGGTTTTCAGCAGTCATTTCTACATAAATGGAACTATCAGTGGGTATATTTTAGTTGCGATCTAAGATTTCGGTTTTGACAAATCGACAAGGGGTTCGGAGGAATGTTTCGAAAAATTTTGGAAAATTAATTTTGCTTATTTCGTAATATGTTGTAGCGCTGAATGCGTACTTTACAAAACCGTATCGTTTTTGAGATTCACACCTTTGTTCCAGGGATATTTGGTGTCAAACGTTTTGGAAAACAGAAAAAAATATTTCTTTTGTAGATTTTCTCCAACTAACTCGAAATCTGTTAGAGATATCGGAAAAACGGTTTTCAGCACTCATTTCTTACATAAATGAACTATCAGTGGGTATATTTTCTTAGTTGTGATCTAAAAGATTTCGGTTTTTGACAAAATCGACAAGGGGGTACGGAGGAATGTTTTCGAAAATGTTGGAAAATCGATTTTGTTTATTTCGTAATATGTTGTAGCGCTGAATGCGCACTTTACAAAAACGGTATCGTTTTTGAGATTCACACCTTTTGTTCCAGAGATATTTGGTGTTAAATGTTTCGAAAAACAGAAAAAAATATTTCTTTTGTAGATTTTCTCAAATAACTCGAAATCTGTTAGAGATATCGGAAAACGGTTTTCAGCAGTCATTTCTACATAAAATGAACTATCAGTGGGTATATTTTAGTTGCGATCTAAGAGATTTCGGTTTTTGACAAAATCGACAAGGGGGTTCGGAGGAATGTTTTCGAAAAATTTTGGAAAATCGATTTTGCTTATTTCGTAATATGTTGTAGCGCTGAATGCGTACTTTACAAAACGGTATCGTTTTTGAGATTCACACCTTTTGTTCCAGAGATATTTGGTGTTAAATGTTTCGAAAAACAGAAAAAAATATTTCTTTTGTAGATTTTCTCAAATAACTCGAAGGAAATTGTTAGAGATATCGAAAAACGGTTTTCAGCAGTCATTTCTACATAAAAATGAACTATCAGTGGGTATATTTTAGTTGCGATCTAAGAGATTTCGGTTTTTGACAAAATCGACAAGGGGGTTCGGAGGAATGTTTTCGAAAAATTTTGGAAAATTGATTTTGCTTATTTCGTAATATGTTGTAGCGCTGAATGTGTACTTTACAAAAAACGGTATCGTTTTTTGAGATTCACACCTTTGTTCCAGATATATTTGGTGTTAAAATGTTTCGAAAAACAGAAAAACTATTTCTTTTGTAGATTTTCTCAAATAACTCGAAATCTGCTAGAGATATCGGAAAACGGGTTTCAGCATTCATTTCTACATAAAATGAACTATCAGTGGGTATATTTTAGTTGCGATCTGAGAGATTTCGGTTTTTGACAAAATCGACAGAGGGGTACCGAGGAATGTTTTCGAAAAATTTTGGAAAATCGATTTTGCTTATTTCGTAGAAATCAATTTTTCGAGATCAATTTTAAATCTCAGTTTGTGTAATGTAAATTGTAAAAGAACCGTTTAATAATATATTCTCTCTTTTTATAAGTTATAAATCACAAAAAATAAGAATACCATACCAACTAAATGAAATTAGTTAAGAAAGATAAGTAATTGCCTATACCTAAGTAATTTTTCGAAAAAACATATTATAGCTTATATCGCTGAAAAGCTTAAAAATTGCGCTTTAAGAAGTCATGGCCAACTATGGCTTCCATTTAAAAAAACATGTATTTGTCCTATATAAAAAATGACGGACTTTAGAAAATGTTCAAAATATCCGCAAATTAAGTTTTGGAGTACATAAAACGGTACCTTTTAAAACTGAATTACAGAAACGACCGGTCGACCTAATTAAACTTCTCCCTGTACCGACCCCCTTCGAGGCCTCTTTGTATTGAAAACCATTGCCTCCATGTATTAGAAAACTCTTCTTAAAACGCAAGTAACGATTTCACACCGGTCAACGTATCCTCGAAAATGTATGGCCAAGAAAAGTTGAACCAATAATCCTCCTCGCTTTTCTTTCATTTGAAAAATTCACATATTTACAATTTTTGTTTATTTTATGGGACTACTGTTTGGAATTGACAGTTACACATTTCACGGCTAGATTGATCATATGTTTCCATGGGTTACTAAGTCAAATTGTTTAAAAATGATAAGAATTGGCTATAACTAAAAAAACACACTGAAAACCTTAAAAATGGCATCTTTTTATGAAGTCATGGCCAGTATGGTTTCCATTTAAAAAAGCATGTTATGTTTTGTGTCATATGTCAAATATGACAGGTTTAGTAGTGTAAATCATCGGAGAACACAAACTCATTAGGGATGTGATAATTTACAACTTTTATCTGAAAACTTTTTTGTCTAAATGGAATTAGAGACAAATTTTAAAATAGCCAAAATTTGCTTTTTTTCGAAATATCTAATAAGTCATGAACTTTTTCAAAAATCTGAAAGGCGCATATTTATGATCACACAAAACTGCAATTCTTTCCCATTTAACCGACTCTCTATCTCCAGCAGTTTCCTGAGATGCCCATAGAGAACATCGTAGGAATCTCACCCTGTATTATCTATATTTATCTCGAGATTTATCTATATATTCTTTATACATCTATATTATGCCACAAATTATAATTAGTAGTGTGAGTATGTTAGATTATAGGAAAACAAACTTTCTGTATTTTTTACAGAGTTTAAAGGGTATAAAGATATAATAAAAATATAGTTACAGTTAGTAAGTTACCTTTGGTGACACAGCACTGGTTTTAATACTGGTTAATAAATACAGTTTTAATCATTATCATGGTTTGCAAAAACGCACCTCTAGTGCTAAAAGTAGAGTGCTTTGATGTAATCTGGACCATCTAGACATAATAATTTTAAAATGTGCATCTTAACCTTCCAGAAAACTTTCCTATCTATTTTTTGAAAGTGAAACTTCTTTACGCGCGATGAGAGTAAGAATTCAATGCGACAAGGTGAAACGTCACGGTCTTGACAGACGAGCTAACGAGAAAAAAAGTGGTAAGTCAATATGAGGAAGTTGAGATGGGTCTTTGAAGCGTCGTGTTGTAACTTTGGCCCTATGTGAGCTTGGGGACTGAAACTCGGTAAGTAGACGGGGCTCGAAGAGCTTCATTTCTTCATGGTATTTTGACGACGTTTCGTGCACTACGAAGTCTCATCATGAATGAATAAAATCATAAATTAAATTTGGTTTGTCGATAGATACTGAATCCAGGCCAACCTGACCGTGTAAGAAACGTGTTACTGTGACAGTTAGGTTAGGTTAGGTTAGGTTACGTTTCTTACGTTAAAAGTTGATGTCGTCCGATTTCGACCAAATTTGGTGAGTGGACTATGTGAGCGACGATGTACAAGGACTCACCCTGCAAATTTGGATACGACGCTTCGTTTACATCTTCATCAGGAATGTGGATCGATTTTGGTATAATTGGGGACGAGCTACAGGATGTCGCCCTCAACGTTTCGAACCGATGCCTCTAAATGGTCGAAATAATCAGGATTTTTCTTAATTATAGGTCGATTGGAACCAAACTCGGCACGTGGATAGAGAAGGGTACCCGAATGGAGTCGTGATGTTACGGCTAAAATGAATACTTGGCTAATTTTCAAACTAGCCAGATATTTTGTAAACAAACAACACAACCACCTAACCAACAAAATAACAGCGCTTTTTGCAAAATAGCTAGTTAGTTTGAAAACTAGCCAAGTATCCATTTTGGCCGTAGCAGTGAAACGGACTTGCAGACGGATAGAGAGGCAGACGGACAGACGGAAAGACGGAAGTAAGAAGAAGTTTCACACAAATATGCGCACATAGTTCGCGTACAATTTTTTTATAGTTTTTTATATTTTATAATAATTGCTGACTAACCCTGAACAAATGATGTATCTTATTATAATACGGATATTATTTAAAAAAAAATAAAAAGAGCTTTTTTAAGAATAATGTTAATTGAAATCAACTAATTAATTTAAAAAAGGTCATATATTTTTTTAAATATTTTTCATTTTAATTAAAGTGGATAATTAATAAATTAAACGATCACTGCCATTAAATAAATAATAATTGTTTGTTACACATCAATGGCTGAAATCTTTCCTAAGGTTGTTGCACTAGCGATAAATAAGTTAATAATTATTTATTTGCTTCTCTTGGTGCAGTAGGTATAATTAATTTTATGTTTAATAATTTTTAACGTTATTCTATTTTTTATTTATTATTTTCGTTTAGCGTTGTTAATGTCTACTTTTACTAATTAATATTTTTTTTTAAATACGTCAAATTAAAAGCGAAATTTGCAAGTAATAATTCAGAGATTATATTAAATATATTAGATATACTAAGATTATGAATTAAAATTCTAGTGAATATAATTTGAAAAAGGTTAACACTTTAACACGTTAACACAATCTCTTATTATGGCCTTAACTTGCTAATTTCTAACTCGATAATTAATAATTACTAAATTGATTTGCTAAAGCTTAAATATTAAGGCTGCAATGGATGACCAAACACTGAATGATAGAGAGACACCCAAATATTTTGCAATGCTAATCTAACATTTAGCAAAATTGTATAAATTATCTTAGTAGTTCGTTTTGGTTTATAGTTATTATTTATTCTGTTTGGTTGAATAATAAGATATTGCAAATAGCCAGTTTACTACACAGCTGATGAATTTGTAGTACTATTCATCATATAGTTTAATTTGTAAATTCTGCGTACCTCCGGTTATTATTTAATCTATTTAGTTAAGAGTATTTTCTATTATTATTTTTAGTTGTGATCTGAGAGATTTCGGTTTTTGACGAAATCTACAAGTTGGTGCCCAGGAATTTTCGAAAAATTTTGGAAAATCGATTTTACTTATTTCGTAATATGTTGTAGTGCTGAATGTGTACTTTAAAAAAACTGTATCGTTTTTGAGATTCACACCTTTTGTTCCAGAGATATTTGGGGTTAAATGTTTCGAAAAACGGAAAAAAATATTTCTTTTGTAGATTTCCTCAAATAACTCGAAATCTGTTAGAGATATCGGAAATCGGTTTTCGGCAGTCAATTCTACATAAAATGAACTATCTGTGAGCATATTTTAGTTGCGATCTGAGAGATTTCGTTTTTTGGCAAAATCGACAGGGGGATGCCGAGGAATTTTTTCGAAAAAGTTTGAAAAATTGATTTTGCTTATTTCGTAGCATGTTGTAGCGCTGAATGTATACTTTACAAAAACCGTATCGTTTTTGAGATTCACACCTTTTGTTCCGGAGATATTTGATGTTAAATGTTTCGAAAAACAGAAAAAAATATTTCTTTTGTAGATTTTCTCAAATAACCCGAAATCTGTTAGAGATATCGGAAATCGGTTTTCTGCAGGCAATTCTGCATAAAATCAACTATCTCTGAGCATATTTTAGTTGCGATCTGAGAGATTTCGGTTTTTGACGAAATCTACAGGTTGGTGCCGAGGAATTTTTTCGAAAAAATTTGAAAAATTGATTTTGCTTATTTCGTAGTATGTTGTAGCGCTGAATGTATACTTTACAAAAACCGTATCGTCTTTGAGATTCACACCTTTTGTTCCGGAGATATTTGATGTTAAATGTTTCGAAAAACAGAAAAAAAAAATTCTTTTGTAGATTTTGTCAAATAATTCTAAATCTGTTAGAGATATCGGAAATCGGTTTTCGGCAGGCAATTCTACATAAAATCAACTATCTGTGAGCATATTTTAGTTGCGATCTGAGAGAATTTTTTTTTGTTTTATTTATTTATTTATTTTTTTTTGTGAGATATTTGGTGTTAAATGTTTCAAAAAACAGCAAAAAATATTTCTTTTATAGATTTTCTCAAATAACTCGAAATCTGTTAGAGATATCGGAAATCGGTTTTCGGCAGACAATTCTACATAAAATGAACTATCTGTGAGCATATTTTAGTTGCGATCTGAGAGATTTCGGTTTTTGACGAAATCTACAAGTTGGTGCCGAGGAATTTTTTCGAAAAATTTTGGAAAATCGATTTTACTTATTTCGTAATATGTTGTAGCGCTGAATGTATACTTTACAAAAACCGTATCGTCTTTGAGATTCACACCTTTTGTTCCGGAGATATTTGATGTTAAATGTTTCGAAAAACAGAAAAAAAAAATTCTTTTGTAGATTTTCTCAAATAACTCGAAATCTGTTAGAGATATCGGAAATCGGTTTTCGGCAGTCAATTCTACATAAAATGAACTATCTGTGATCATATTTTAGTTGCGATCTGAGGGATTTCGGTTTTTGGCAAAATGGACAGGGGGGTGCCGAGGAATTTTTTCGAAAAATTTTGAAAAATTGATTTTGCTTATTTCGTACTATGTTGTAGCGCTGAATGTATCCTTACAAAAACCGTATCGTTTTTGAGATTCACACCTTTTGTTCCAGAGATATTTGGTGTTAAATGTTTCGAAAAACAGCAAAAAATTTCTTTTATAGATTTTCTCAAATAACTCGAAATCTGTTGTAAATATCGGAAATCGGTTTTCGGCAGTCAATTCTACATAAAATGAACTATCTGTGAGCATATTTTAGTTGCGATCTGAGAGATTTCGGTTTTTGGCAAAATCGACAGGGGGGTGCCGAGGAATTTTTTCGAAAAAATTTGAAAAATTGATTTTGCTTATTTCGTAGTATGTTGTAGCGCTGAATGTATACTTTACAAAAACCGTATCGTCTTTGAGATTCACACCGTTTGTTCCGGAGATATTTGATGTTAAATGTTTCGAAAAACAGAAAAAAATATTTCTTTTATAGATTTTCTCAAATAACTCGAAATCTGTTAGAGATATCGGAAAACGGTTTTCGGTAGTCAATTCTGCATAAAATTTTTTTTTCTGCATATTTTAGTTGCAATCTGAGAGATTTCGTTTTTTGGCAAAATCGACAGGGGTGCCGAGAATTTTTCGAAAAATTTGAAAATTGATTTTGCTTATTTCGTAGTATGTTGTAGCGCCGAATGTATACTTTAGAAAAACCGTATCGTCTTTGAGATTCACGCCTTTTGTTCCGGAGATATTTGATGTTAAATGTTTCTGAAAAACAGAAAAAAATTTCTTTTGTAGATTTTCTCAAATAACTCGAAATCTGTTAGAGATATCGGAAATCGGTTTTCGGCAGTCAATTCTACATAAAATGAACTATCTGTGAGCATATTTTAGTTGCGATCTAAGGGATTTCGGTTTTGGCAAAATCGACAGGGGAGTGCCGAGGAATTTTTCGAAAAAATTTTGAAAAATTGATTTTGCTTATTTCGTAGTATGTTGTAGCGCTGAATGTGTAATATTTACAAAAACGGTATCGTTTTGAAATTCACTGCTTTGTTCTAGAGATATTTGGTGTTAAATGTTTCGAAAAACAGAAAAAAATATTTCTTTGCAGATTTTTCTCAAATAACTCGGAAATCTGTTACAGATATCGGAAACCGGTTTTCGGCAGTTACTTTCGCAGAAAATGGACTATCTCAACGAGCATATTTTAGTTTGCGATTTGAGAGATTTCGGTTTATGACAGAAATCTACAGGTTGGTTCCGAGGAATTTTTTTCGAAAAATTTTGGAAAATCGATTTTACTTATTTCGTAATATGTTGTAGCGCTGAATGTGTACTTTACAAAACGGTATCGTTTTTTGAGATTCAACCTTTTGTTCCAGAGATATTTGGTGTTAAATGTTTCAAAAACAGCAAAAATATTTCTTTTTATAGATTTCCTCAAATAACTCGAAATATGTTAGAGATATCGGAAAACGGTTTTCGGCAGTCAATTCTACATAAATGAACTATCTGTGAGCATATTTTAGTTGCGATCTGAGAGATTTCGTTTTTGGCAAAATCGACAGGGATGCCGGAGGAATTTTTTCGAAAAAATTCTGCAAAAAATGAAATATCTGTGAGCATATTTTAGTTGCGATCTGAGAAAATTTTTTTTATTTATTTATTTTTTTTTTTGTGAGATATTTGGTGTTAAATGTTTTCCAAAAACAGCAAAAATATTTCTTTTATAGATTTTCTCAAATAACTCGAAATCTGTTGTAAATATCGGAAATCGGTTTTCGGCAGTCCATTCTGCATAGAAATGAACTATCTGTGAGCATATTTTGGTGCGATCTCAGAGATTTCGGTTTTTGACGAAATCGAGAGGTTGGTGCCGAGGAATTTCTTCGAAAAAGTTTGAAAAATTGATTTTGCTTATTTCGTAGCATGTTGTAGCGCTGAATGAATACTTTACAATAACCGTATCGTTTTTGAGATTCACACCTTTTGTTCCAGAGATAGGTGTTAAATGTTTCGAAAAACAGCAAAAAATTTCTTTTATAGATTTTCTCAAATAACTCGAAATCTGTTGTAAATATCGGAAATCGGTTTTCGGCAGTCCATTCTGCATGAAATGAACTATTTGTGAGCATATTTTAGTTGCGATCTCAGAGATTTCGGTTTTTGACGAAATCGAAGGTTGGGTGCCGAGGAATTTTTCGAAAAAAGTTTGAAAATTGATTTTGCTTTTGATTTCGTAGTATGTTGTAGCGCTGAATGTATACTTTACAAAACCGTATCGTTTTTGAGATTCACACCTTTGTTCCGGAGATATTTGATGTTAAATGTTTCGAAATACAGAAAAAAAATATTTCTTTGTAGATTTTCTCAAATAACTCGAAATCTGTTCGAGATATCGGAAATCGGTTTCGGCGAACAATTCTACATAAAATGAACTATCTGTGAGCATATTTTAGTTGCGATCTGAGAGATTTCGGTTTTGACGAAATCTACAAGTTAGTGCGAGGATTTTTTCGAAAAATTTTGGAAAATCGATTTTATTTATTTCGTAATATGTTTGTAGCGCTGAATGTATACTTTTACAAAAACCGTATCGTCTTTGAGATTCACACCTTTTTGTTCCGGAGATATTTGATGTTAAATGTTTCGAAAACAGAAAAAAAAAATTCTTTTGTAGATTTTCTCAAATAACTCGAAATCTGTTAGAGATATCGGAAATCGGTTTTCGGCAGTCAATTCTACATAAAATGAACTATCTGTGATCATATTTTAGTTGCGATCTGAGGGATTTCGGTTTTTGGCAAAATTTTGGCAAAATGGTGCCGAGGAATTTTTTCGAAAAATTTTGAAAAATTGATTTTGCTTATTTCGTACTATGTTGTAGCGCTGAATGTATCCTTACAAAAACCGTATCGTTTTTGAGATTCACACCTTTTGTTCCGGAGATATTTGATGTTAAATGTTTCGAAAAACAGAAAAAAATATTTCTTTTATAGATTTTCTCAAATTTCTCGAAATCTGTTATAGATATCGGAAATCGGTTTTTGGCAGTCAATTCTACATAAAATGAACTATCTGTGAGCATATTTTCAGTTGCGATCTGAGAGATTTCGGTTTTGGCAAAATCGACAGGGGAATGCCGAGGAATTTTTTCGAAAAAAGTTTGAAAAATTGATTTTGGCTTATTTCGTAGTATGTTGTAGCGCTGAATGTATACTTTTACAAAACCGTATCGTCTTTGAGATTCACACCTTTTGTTCCGGAGATATTTGATGTTAAATGTTTCGAAAAACAGAAAAAAATTCTTTGTAGATTTTCTCAAATAATTCTGAAATCTGTTAGAGATATCGGAAATCGGTTTTCGGCAGGCATTCACATAAAATCAACTATCTGTGAGCATATTTTTTAGTTGGTGATCTGAGAGATTTCGTTTTGCCAAAATCGACAGGGGGGGATGCTGAGGAATTTTTTCGAAAAAATTTTGAAAAATCGATTTTACTTATTTCGTAATATGTTTTAGCGCTGAATGTATCACTTTACAAAAACCGTATCGTTTTGAGATTCACACCTTTGTTCCAGAGATATTTGGTGTTAAATGTTTCGAAAAAACAGCAAAAATTCCTTTTATAGATTTTCTCAAATAACTCGGAAATCTGTTGTAAATATCAAATCGGTTTTCGGCAGTCAATTCTACATAAAATGAACTATCTGTGAGCATATTTTAGTTGCGATCTGAGAGATTTCGGTTTTGGCAAAATCGACAGAAGGGGTGCCGAGGAATTTTTTTCGAAAAAATTGAAAAATTGATTTTGCTTATTTCGTAGTATGTTGTAGCGCTGAATGTATACTTTACAAAAAACCGTATCGTCTTTGAGATTCACACCGTTTGTTCCGGAGATATTTGATGTTAAATGTTTCGGAAAAACAGAAAAAATATTTCTTTATAGATTTTCTCAAATAACTCGAAATCTGTTAGAGATATCGGAAAACGGTTTTCGGTAGTGAATTCTGCATAAAATGAACTATCTGTGAGCATATTAGTTGCGATCTGAGAGATTTCGGTTTTGGCAAAATCGACAGGGGTGCCGAGGAATTTTTTCGAAAAAATTTGAAAAATTGATTTTGCTTATTTCGTAAGTATGTTGTAGCGCTGAATGTATACTTTGCTAAAAAACCGTATCGTCTTTTGAGATTCACGCCTGTTGTTCCGGAGATATTTGATGTTAAATGTTTCCGAAAAACAGAAAAAAAATTCTTTGTAGATTTTCTCAAATAACTCGAAATCTGTTAGAGATATCGGAAATCGGTTTTGGCAGTCAATTCTATAAAATGAAAATATCTGTGAGCATATTTTAGTTGCGATCTAAAGGGATTTCGGTTTTTGGCAAAATCGACAGGGGAGTGCCGAGGAATTTTTGCGAAAAAATTTTGAAAAATTGATTTTGCTTATTTCGTGGTATGTTGTAGCGCTGAATGTGTTGTAATTTTACAAAAACGGTATCGTTTTGAAATTCACACCTTTTTGTTCTAGAGATATTTGGTGTTAAATGTTTCGAAAAACAGAAAAAAAATATTTCTTTGCAGATTTTCTCAAATAACTCGAAATCTGTTACAGATATCGGAAAACGGTTTCGGCAGTTAATTCTGCAGAAAATGGACTATCTGTGAGCATATTTTAGTTGCGATTTGAGAGATTTCGGTTTTATGACGAAATCTACAGGTTGAGGCTGCCGAGGAATTTTTTCGAAAAATTTTTGAAAATCGATTTTACTTATTTCGTAATACGTTGTAGCGCTGAATGTGTACTTTACAAAACGGTATCATTTTTGTGATTCACAAATTTTGTTCCAGAGATATTTGGTGTTAAATGTTTCAAAAACAGCAAAAATATTTCTTTTATAGATTTTCTCAAATAACACGAAATCTGTTGTAAATATCGGAAATCGGTTTTCGGCAGTCCATTCTGCATAAAATGAACTATCTGTGAGCATATTTTAGTTGCGATCTCAGAGATTTCGGTTTTTGACGAAATCGAGAGGTTGGTGCCGAGGAATTTTTTCGAAAAAGTTTGAAAAATTGATTTTGCTTATTTCGTAGCATGTTGTAGCGCTGAATGTATACTTTACAAAAACCGTATCGTTTTTGAGATTCACACCTTTTGTTCCGGAGATATTTGATGTTAAATGTTTCGAAATACAGAAAAAAATATTTCTTTTGTAGATTTTCTCAAATAACTCGAAATCTGTTCGAGATATCGGAAATCGGTTTTCGGCAGACAATTCTACATAAAATGAACTATCTGTGAGCGTATTTTAGTTGCGATCTGAGAGATTTCGGTTTTTGGCAAAATCGACAGGGGAATGCCGAGGAAATTTTTCGAAAAAGTTTGAAAAATTGATTTTGCTTATTTCGTAGTATGTTGTAGCGCTGAATGTATACTTTACGAAAACCGTATCGTCTTTGAGATTCACACCTTTTGTTCCGGAGATATTTGATGTTAAATGTTTCGAAAAACAGAAAAAAAAAATTCTTTTGTAGATTTTCTCAAATAATTCGAAATCTGTTAGAGATATCGGAAATCGGTTTTCGGCAGGCAATTCTACATAAAATCAACTATCTGTGAGCATATTTTAGTTGCGATCTGAGAGATTTCGGTTTTTGGCAAAATCGACAGGGGGATGCCGAGGAATTTTTTCGAAAAATTTTGGAAAATCGATTTTACTTATTTCGTAATATGTTATAGCGCTGAATGTATACTTTACAAAAACCGTATCGTTTTTGAGATTTACACCTTTTGTTCCGGAGGTATATGATGTTAAATGTTTCGAAAAACAGAAAAAAATATTTCTTTTGTAGATTTTCTCAAATAACTCGAAATCTGTTAGAGATATCGGAAAACGGTTTCCGGCAGTCAATTCTACATAAAATGAACTATCTGTGAGCATATTTTAGTTGGTGATCTGAGAGGGATTTCGGTTTTGGCAAAATGGACAGGGGGTGCCGAGGAATTTTTCGAAAAATTTTGAAAAATTGATTTTGCTTATTTCGTACTATGTTGTAGCGCTGAATGTATCCTTACAAAACCGTATCGTTTTGGAGATTCACACCTTTTTGTTCCAGAGATATTTGGTGTTAAATGTTTCTGAAAAAACAGCAAAATTTTTTTTATAGATTTTCTCAAATAATTCGGAAATCTGTTGTAAATATCGGAAATCGGTTTTCGGCAGTCAATTCTACATAAAATGAACTATCTGTGAGCATATTTTAGTTGCGATCTGAGAGATTTCGGTTTTTTGGCAAAAATCGACAGGGGTGCTGAGGAATTTTTTTGAAAAAATTTGAAAAATTGATTTTGCTTATTTCGTAGTATGTTGTAGCGCTGAATGTATACTTTACAAAAACCGTATCGTCTTTGAGATTCACACCTTTTGTTCCAGAGATATTTGATGTTAAATGTTTCGAAAAACAGAAAAAAATATTTCTTTTGTAGATTTTCTCAAATAACTCGAAATCTGTTAGAGATATCGGAAAACGGTTTTCGGTAGTCAATTCTGCATAAAATGAACTATCTGTGAGCATATTTTAGTTGCGATCTCAGAGATTTCGGTTTTTGGCAAAATCGACAGGGGGGTGCCGAGGAATTTTTTCGAAAAATTTTGAAAAATTGATTTTGCTTATTTCGTAGTATGTTGTAGCGCTGAATGTGTACTTTACAAAAACCGTATCGTTTTTGAGATTCACAACGCCTTTTTGTTCCGGAGATATTTGATGTTAAATGTTTCGAAAAACAGAAAAAAAATTCTTTGTAGATTTTCTCAAATAACTCAAGAAATCTGTTAGAGATATCGGAAATCGGTTTTCGGCAGTCAATTTCTGCATAAAATGAACTATCTGTGAGCATATTTTAGTTGCGATCTAAGGGATTTCGGTTTTTGGCAAAATCGACGGGGAGTGCCGAGGAATTTTTCGAAAAATTTTGGAAAAATTGAATTTGCTTATTTCGTAGTATGTTGTAGCGCTGAATGTGTACTTTTACAAAAACGGTATCGTTTTGAAATTCACACCTGCTTGTTCTAGAGATATTTGGTGTTAAATGTTTCGAAAACAGAAAAAAATATTTTTTTGCAGATTTTCTCAAATAACTCGAAATCTGTTACAGATATCGGAAAAACGGTTTTCGGCAGTTAATTCTGCAGAAAATGGACTATCATAATGAGCATATTTTAGTTGCGATTGAGAGATTTCGGTTTATGACGAAAATCTACAGGTTTGGTGCCGAGGAATTTTTCGAAAAATTTTGGAAAATCGATTTTACTTATTTCGTAATATGTTGTAGCGCTGAATGTGTACTTTACAAAAACGGTATCATTTTTGTGATTCACAAATTTTGTTCCAGAGATATTTGGTGTTAAATGTTTCAAAAAACAGCAAAAAATATTTCTTTTATAGATTTTCTCAAATAACACGAAATCTGTTGTAAATATCGGAAATCGGTTTTCGGCAGTCCATTCTGCATAAAATGAACTATCTGTGAGCATATTTTAGTTGCGATCTCAGAGATTTCGGTTTTTGACGAAATCGAGAGGTTGGTGCCGAGGAATTTTATCGAAAAAGTTTGAAAAATTGATTTTGCTTATTTCGTAGTATGTTGTAGCGCTGAATGTATACTTTACAAAAACCGTATCGTTTTTGAGATTCACACCTTTTGTCCCGGAGATATTTGATGTTAAATGTTTCGAAAAACAGAAAAAAATATTTCTTTTTTTAGATTTTCTCAAATAACTCGAAATCTGTTATAGATATCGGAAATCGGTTTTGGGCAGTCAATTCTACATAAAATAAACTATCTGTGAGCATATTTTAGTTGCGATCTGAGAGATTTCGGTTTTTGACGAAATCTACAAGTTGGTGCCGAGGAATTTTTTCGAAAAATTTTGAAAAATTGATTTTATTTATTTCGTAATATGTTGTAGCGCTGAATGTATCCTTACAAAAACCGTATCGTTTTTGAGATTCACACCTTTTGTTCCGGAGATATTTGATGTTAAATGTTTCGAAAAACAGAAAAAAAAATTTCTTTTGTAGATTTTCTCAAATAACTCGAAATCTGTTAGAGATATCGGAAATCGGTTTTCGGCAGTCAATTCTACATAAAATGAACTATCTGTGATCATATTTTAGTTGCGATCTGAGAATTTCGGTTTTTGGCAAAATGGACGGGGGAATGCCGAGGAATTTTTCGAAAAATTTTGAAAATTGATTTTGCTTATTTCAAGTACTATAAGGTTGTAGCGCTGAATGTATCCTTACAAAAACCGTATCGTTTTTGAGATTCACACCTTTGTTCCGGAGATATTTGATGTTAAATGTTTCGAAAAAACAGAAAAAAAATATTTCTTTTATAGATTTTCTCAAATAATAACTCGAAATCTGTTAGAGATATCGGAAAACGGTTTTCGGTAGTCAATTCTGCATAAAATGAACTATCTGTGAGCATATTTAGTTGCGATCTGAGAGATTTCCGGTTTTTGGCAAAATCGACAGGTGCCGAGAATTTTTTCGAAAAAATTTGAAAAATTGATTTTGCTTATTTCGTAATATGTTGTAGCGCTGAATGTATACTCCTTTAGAAAAACCGTATCGTCTTTGAGATTCACGCCTTTTGTTCCGGAGATATTTGATGTTAAATGTTTCGAAAACAGAAAAAAATTCTTTGTAGATTTTCTCAAATAACTCGAAATCTGTTAGAGATATATCGGAAATCGGTTTCGGCAGTCAATTCTACATAAAATGGACTATCTGTGAGCATATTTTAGTTGGTGATCTAAGGGATTTCGGTTTTTGGCAAAATCGACAGGGAGTGCCGAGGAATTTTTTCGAAAAATTTTTTGAAAAATTGATTTTGCTTTATTTCGTAGTATGTTGTAGCGCTGAATGTGTACTTTACAAAAACGGTATCGTTTTGAAATTCACACCTTTTGTTCTAGAGATATTTGGTGTTAAATGTTTCGAAAAACAGAAAAAAATATTTCTTTTGCAGATCGGAAAACGGTTTTCGGCAGTTAATTCTGCAGAAAATGGACTATCTGTGAGCATATTTTAGTTGCGATCTGAGAGATTTCGGTTTATGACGAAATCTACAGTTTGGTGCCGAGGAATTTTTTCGAAAAATTTTGGAAAATCGATTTTACTTATTTCGTAATATGTTGTAGCGCTGAATGTGTACTCTACAAAACCGTATCGTCTTTTGAGATTCACACCGTTTGTTCCGATATTTGATGCCAAATGTTTCGAAAAAACGAAAAAATATTTCTTTTTTATGATTTTCACAAAAACGGTATCAATTTTGTGATTCACAAATTTTTGTTCAGGGATATTTGGTGTTAAATGTTTCAAAAAGCATAAAAAATATTTCTTTTATAGATTTTCTCAAATAACTCGAAATCTGTTAGAGATATCGGAAAACGGTTTTCGATAGTAAATTCTGCATAAAATAAACTATCTGTGAGCATATTTTAGTTGCGATCTGAGAGATTTTTTTTAATTTTTTTTTTTTTGTGATATTTGGTGTTAAATGTTTCAAAAACAGCAAAAAATATCTCTTTATAGATTTTCTCAAATAACTCGGAAATCTGTTAGAGATATCGGAAAACGGTTTTCGGCAGTCAATTCTGCATTAAATGAAATATCTGTGAGCATATTTTAGTTGCGATCTGAGAGATTTCGGTTTTTGACGAAATCGACAGGTTGGTGCCGAGGAATTTTTTCGAAAAATTTTGGAAAATCGATTTTACTTATTTCGTAATATGTTGTAGCGCTGAATGTGTACATTACAAAAACGGTATCGTTTTTGAGATTCACACTTTTTGTTCCAGAGATATTTGGGGTTAAATGTTTCGAAAAACGGAAAAAAATATTTCTTTTGTAGATTTTCTCAAATAACTCGAAATCTGTTAGAGATATCGGAAAACGGTTTTCGGCAGTCAATTCTGCATAAAATGAATTATCTGTGAGCATATTTTAGTTGCGATCTGAGAGATTTCGGTTTTTGACGAAATCTACAGGTTGGTGCCGAGGAATTTTTTCGAAAAATTTTGGAAAATCGATTTTACTTATTTCGTAATATGTTGTAGCGCTGAATGTGTACTTTACAAAAACGGTATCGTTTTTGAGATTCACACCTTTTGTTCCAGAGATAGGTGTTAAATGTTTCGAAAAACAGCAAAAAAATTCTTTTATAGATTTTCTCAAATAACTCGAAATCTGTTTTAAATATCGGAAATCGGTTTTCGGCAGTCCATTCTGCATAAAATGAACTATCTGTGAGCATATTTTAGTTGCGATCTCAGAGATTTCGGTTTTTGACGAAATCTACAAGTTGGTGCCGAGGAATTTTTTCGAAAAATTTTGGAAAATCGATTTTACTTATTTCGTAATATGTTTTAGCGCTGAATGTATATACTTTACAAAACCGTATCGTCTTTGAGATTCACACCTTTGTTCCGGAGATATTTGATGTTAAATGTTTCGAAAAACAGAAAAAAAAAATTCTTTTGTAAATTTTTTCTCAAATAACTCGAAATCTGTTAGAGATATCGGAAATCGGTTTCGGCAGTCAATTCTACATAAAATGAACTATCTGTGATCATATTTTAGTTGCAATCTGAGGGATTTCGGTTTTTGGCAAAATGGACAGGGGGGTGCCGAGGAATTTTTTCGAAAAATTTTGAAAAATTGATTTTGCTTATTTCGTACTATGTTGTAGCGCTGAATGTATCCTTACAAAAACCGTATCGTTTTTGAGATTCACACCTTTTGTTCCAGAGATATTTGGTGTTAAATGTTTCGAAAAACAGCAAAAAATTTCTTTTATAGATTTTCTCAAATTACTCGAAATCTGTTGTAAATATCGGAAATCGGTTTTCGGCAGTCAATTCTACATAAAATGAACTATCTGTGAGCATATTTTAGTTGCGATCTGAGAGATTTCGGTTTTTGGCAAAATCGACAGGGGGGTGCCGAGGAATTTTTCGAAATATTTGAAAAATTGATTTTGCTTATTTCGTAGTATGTTGTAGCGCTGAATGTATACTTTACAAAAACCGTATCGTTTTTGAGATTCACACCTTTTGTTCCGGAGATATTTGATGTTAAATGTTTCGAAAAACAGAAAAAATATTTCTTTTGTAGATTTTCTCAAATAACTCGAAATCTGTTAGAGATATCGGAAAACGGTTTTCGGTAGTCAATTCTGCATAAAATGAACTATCTGTGAGCATATTTAGTTGCGATCTGAGAGATTTCGGTTTTTGGCAAAATCGACAGGGGGATGCCGAGGAATTTTTTCGAAAAAAATTTGAAAAATTGATTTTGCTTATTTCGTAGTATGTTGTAGCGCTGAATGTATACTTTAGAAAAACCGTATCGTCTTTGAGATTCACGCCTTTTGTTCCGGAGATATTTGATGTTAAATGTTTCGAAAAACAGAAAAAAAAATTCTTTTGTAGATTTTCTCAAATAACTCGAAATCTGTTAGAGATATCGGAAATCGGTTTTCGGCAGTCAATTCTACATAAAATGAACTATCTGTGAGCATATTTTAGTTGCGATCTAAGGGATTTCGGTTTTGGCAAAATCGACAGGGAGTGCCGAGGAATTTTTTCGAAAAATTTTGAAAAATTGATTTTGTTTATTTCGTAGTATGTTGTAGCGCTGAATGTGTACTTTACAAAAAAATGGTATCGTTTTGAAATTCACACCTTTGTTCTAGAGATATTTGGTGTTAAATGTTCTGAAAAACAGAAAAAAATATTTCTTTTGTAGATTTTCTCAAATAACTCGAAATCTGTTACAGATATCGGAAAACGGTTTTCGGCAGTTAATTCTGCAGAAAATGGACTATCTGTGAGCGTATTTTAGTTGTGATTTGAGAGATTTCGGTTTATGACAGAAATCTACAGGTTGGTGCCGAGGAATTTTTCGAAAATTTTGGAAAATCGATTTTACTTATTTCGTAATATGTTGTAGCGCTGAATGTGCACTTTACAAAAACGGTATCGTTTTTGAGATTCACAAATTTTGTTCCAGAGATATTTGGTGTTAAATGTTTCAAAAAACAGCAAAAAATATTTCTTTTATAGATTTTCTCAAATAACTCGAAATCTGTTAGAGATATCGGAAAACGGTTTTTGGCAGTCAATTCTGCATAAAATGAAATATCTGTGAGCATATTTTAGTTGCGATCTGAGAGAATTTTTTTTTTATTTATTTTTTTTTTGTGAGATATTTGGTGTTAAATGTTTCAAAAAACAGCAAAAAATATTTCTTTTATAGATTTTCTCAAATAACTCGAAATCTGTTAGAGATATCGGAAAACGGTTTTTGGCAGTCAATTCTGCATAAAATGAAATATCTGTGAGCATATTTTAGTTGCGATCTGAGAGATTTCGGTTTTTTTGAATGAAATCGACAGGTTGGTGCCGAGGAATTTTTCAAAATTTTGGAAAATCGATTTTACTTATTTCGTAATATGTTGTAGCGCTGAATATGTACTTTACAAAAAACGGTATCGTTTTGAGATTCACACCTTTTGTTCCACAGATATTTGGTGTTAAATGTTTCAAAAAAAAAAAATATTTCTTTTATAGATTTTCTCAAATAACTCGAAATCTGTTATAGATATCGGAAATCGGTTTTCGGCAGTCAATTCTACATAAAATGAACTACCTGTGAGCATATTTTAGTTGCGATCTGAGAAATTTTGGTTTGCGGCAAAATCGACAGGGGGATGCCGAGGAATTTTTTCGAAAATTTCTGGAAAATCGATTTTACTTATTTCGTAATATGTTGTAGCGCTGAATGTGTACTTTACAAAAACAGTATCGTTTTTGAGATTCCCACCTTTTGTTCCGGAGATATTTGATGTTAAATGTTTCGAAATACAGAAAAAAATATTTCTTTTGTAGATTTTCTCAAATAACTCGAAATCTGTTAGAGATATCGGAAATCGGTTTTCGGCAGACAATTCTACATAAAATGAACTATCTGTGAGCATATTTTAGTTGCGATCTGAGAGATTTCGGTTTTTGACGAAATCTACAAGTTGGTGCCGGGGAATTTTTTCGAAAAATTTTGGAAAATCGATTTTACTTATTTCGTAGTATGTTGTAGCGCTGAATGTATACTTTACAAAAACCGTATCGTCTTTGAGATTCACACCTTTTGTTCCGGAGATATTTGATGTTAAATGTTTCGAAAAACAGAAAAAAATATTTCTTTTATAGATTTTCTCAAATAACTCGAAATCTGTTATAGATATCGGAAATCGGTTTTCGGCAGTCAATTCTACATAAAATGAACTATCTGTGAGCATATTTTAGTTGCGATCTGAGAGATTTCGGTTTTTGGCAAAATCGACAGGGGGATGCCGAGGAATTTTTTCGAAAAAGTTTGAAAAATTGATTTTGCTTATTTCGTAGTATGTTGTAGCGCTGAATGTATACTTTACAAAAACCGTATCGTTTTTGAGATTCACACCTTTTGTTCCGGAGATATTTGATGTTAAATGTTTCGAAAAACAGAAAAAAATATTTCTTTTGTAGATTTTCTCAAATAACTCGAAATCTGTTAGAGATATCGGAAATCGGTTTTCGGCAGTCAATTCTACATAAAATGAACTATCTGTGAGCATATTTTAGTTGCGATCTGAGAGATTTCGGTTTTGGCAAAATCGACAGGGGTGCCGAGGAATTTTTTCGAAAATATTTGAAAAAATTGATTTTGCTTATTTCGTAGTATGTTGTAGCGCTGAATGTATACTTTACAAAAACCGTATCGTCTTTGAGATTCATACCGTTTGTTCCGGAGATATTTGATGTTAAATGTTTCGAAAAACAGAAAAAAATATTTCTTTTATAGATTTTCTCAAATAACTCGAAATCTGTTAGAGATATCGGAAAACGGTTTTCGGTAGTCAATTCTGCATAAAATGAACTATCTGTGAGCATATTTAGTTGCGATCTGAGAGATTTCGGTTTTTGGCAAAATCGACAGGGGGGTGCCGAGGAATTTTTTCGAAAAAATTTGAAAAATTGATTTTGCTTATTTCGTAGTATGTTGTAGCGCTGAATGTATACTTTAGAAAAACCGTATCGTCTTTGAGATTCACGCCTTTTGTTCCGGAGATATTTGATGTTAAATGTTTCGAAAAACAGAAAAAAAAAATTCTTTTGTAGATTTTCTCAAATAACTCGAAATCTGTTAGAGATATCGGAAATCGGTTTTCGGCAGTCAATTCTACATAAAATGAACTATCTGTGAGCATATTTTAGTTGCGATCTGAGGGATTTCGGTTTTTGGCAAAATCGACAGGGGGGTGCCGAGGAATTTTTTCGAAAAATTTTGAAAAATTGATTTTGCTTATTTCGTAGTATGTTGTAGCGCTGAATGTGTACTTTACAAAAACGGTATCGTTTTTGAAATTCACACCTTTTGTTCTAGAGATATTTGGTGTTAAATGTTTCGAAAAACAGAAAAAAATATTTCTTTTGCAGATTTTCTCAAATAACTCGAAATCTGTTACAGATATCGGAAAACGGTTTTCGGCAGTTAATTCTGCAGAAAATGGACTATCTGTGAGCATATTTTAGTTGCGATTTGAGAGATTTCGGTTTATGACGAAATCTACAGGTTGGTGCCGAGGAATTTTTTCGAAAAATTTTGGAAAATCGATTTTACTTATTTCGTAATATGTTGTAGCGCTGAATGTGTACTTTACAAAAACGGTATCGTTTTTGAGATTCACAAATTTTGTTCCAGAGATATTTGGTGTTAAATGTTTCAAAAAACAGCAAAAAATATTTCTTTTATAGATTTTCTCAAATAACTCGAAATCTGTTAGAGATATCGGAAAACGGTTTTTGGCAGTCAATTCTGCATAAAATGAAATATCTGTGAGCATATTTTAGTTGCGATCTGAGAGATTTCGGTTTTTGACGAAATCGACAGGTTGGTGCCGAGGAATTTTTTCGAAAAATTTTGGAAAATCGATTTTACTTATTTCGTAATATGTTGTAGCGCTGAATGTGTACTTTACAAAAACGGTATCGTTTTTGAGATTCACACCTTTTGTTCCAGAGATATTTGGTGTTAAATGTTTCGAAAAACGGAAAAAAATATTTCTTTTATAGATTTTCTCAAATAACTCGAAATCTGTTATAGATATCGGAAATCGGTTTTCGGCAGTCAATTCTACATAAAATGAACTACCTGTGAGCATATTTTAGTTGCGATCTGAGAGATTTCAGTTTTTGACGAAATGTACAGGTTGGTGCCGAGGAATTTTTTTCGAAAAATTTTGGAAAATCGATTTTACTTATTTCGTAATATGTTGTAGCGCTGAATGTACTTTCCAAAAACGGTATCGTTTTTGAAATTCACACCTTTTGTTCTAGAGATATTTGATGTTAAATGCTTCGAAAACAGAAAAAATATTTTTTTGCAGATTTTCTCAAATAATCCCGAAATCTGTTACAGATATCGGAAAACGGTTTTGGCAGTCAATTCTGCAGAAATGGTCATCTTGTGAGCATATTTTAGTTACGATCTGAGAGATTTCGGTTTATGACGAAATCTACAGGTTGGTGCCGAGGAATTTTTTCTGAAAAATTTTGAAAATCGATTTTATTTACTTCGTAATATGTTGTAGCGCTGAATGTACTTTACAAAACGGTATCGTTTCCCAAGAAGTCCCCGAATAGTTCCAAGAGCAAGAAGACCGATCCAGACCGTAGCACAGAACAGTCCAAAATTTCATCCGTTCCTGTTGTCCGTGTAGAGGTACTCGTTGACATCATCAGAAACTTTCTTAATATTTCTGCTATATTTTCTACGCAGACAGTATGTGAAAATATTTATAAATAAAAAAGTTACACGATTGCTGAAAATTGCAATGCACGGAATTGCAATGCACATGTAAATGGATGTTTTTTTTTTAATTTCGAATAAAAAAAAACAAGCCTATCGATCTTTTTGTAAAAGAGCCGAACTTCAAAACAAAAGAAAGTTTCAATATCTAAAGTAGTTCTTAAGTTATCGCGTGTTATGTGTTAAAAAGTTTTTAAATTATCGCGATTGCTGACGCTTTCTCGTTATAAAAAAAATGGACACCTTAACGATATCCATATAATTCCATATCAGATGCTCAGAAACATACCTAATGATTTTATCTAGTTATCTTTTCGAAAATAAAAGTCTTTTAAAAATAAGCGGTTTGTGATCGTGGTTTTACTTTACCTGATAGGGAAAGGCGTACCGGAGAAATGTGGCAACGCCGCAACAGCACACCGTCGCATTTCTCTCACTCCGACTTAATAAGATTCCTATGCGATTTACTTCCACACATATTGATTTCCACACATTGACATCATAATCCCTCGTTGAGGGTTTTTTTATGTTCACCATTTGAACTCTTAACACCTACCTTTCACCTGTACTTCTGCTGACATCCGTGGGCTCCAGTGACAATACACCGAGCTGCTGTACACCGCCGTAGCAACCCTGTAGCTATACGCCGTAGCTCAGCCGGAGGAAGTTTCCAAGTATATGACATCGAGTAGAGTAAGACTGTTTAGATATTTGTATAACTTTAGATTTGATTTATGGGTATAAACCACCCTGATTGTATCTAGTATTACGTTAGATAAGGGGATTTGACGTCATAGGTTTAGTTATTACATTCAATTTAAAATTCTATTTTCTCTTCCAACCTTTCGATTTAAATAATTTCTTAACGTATTACATTTTACATTTCATTCGCTTTTTTTATATATATTTAACTTTTTAATATTTTAATAAATTGATTAAATATTTTTAGTAGTATTATTTACAGTCTAGTTTCGTAGTTAAGTTAGAGTCACTTAAGTACAAATAGTTATAGAATATTTGAAGTTCATGATAGTTGCACTCAACAGTTCGAGGTTAGTGTTGAAGTCTACTTAATAGTTACATCTTTTATGCCGAGTTCATAGAGTATAATCTCGTGGCGCCCTTTTATTAAAATCTTTGAACCCCGACCACCCGGCTGTTAAAATTAAAAAGCTAGTGGCCTCTATGTAACTCATTCTGCATTAAGTAAACTTGTGTTTTATTGAACTTCAAATTAGAAAAGGCGTGGCAGGTACCAACAGATATTCAGGCTGAGGTGACAAACGCCATATCCAAACTACTTGCATCTAAATCCCGAATAACTAATGAAAAGGAATACAAAAATTTTCAAAAATGGAAGCAATTAAAAAACGCGCGAGAAGAAATAAAGTTTTTAACCTATCATCGCTGTTAAAGTATCATTTAATCTACTCTTGCGGTTAAAGTACTAATTTATCTACTATTTTTGATAGATATAAAGCAATTTTAACAGCTGCTATGGAAAAAATTCAATTATTCGTGCGGATATACACGCGAAACTGAATCAAGTAGGTACAAAGAGAATTGACCATCACAGCAGCACGCTTTACACTATCCAATTAAACCGAATAGCGACATGGGCGACACCTTCAGTTCACTGACTACGTTGCGGAATGAATAAAGGAACCAAATCACCGTTGCCGGAAATGAATAATTGAATCGCGGATGGCCTGATGGCGTTTGACGCTACTGGCGACTACTCTGGCTTGTTCTGTGTTCTGTTTCGGCCCGTGGTCAAGCAGAAGCACTCGAGCGCAAGGAAGAGGTTATGTGATGGCTGTAAACAGAATTAGTTCGTGTCAGTGGCTTCTGATGTATAAATTATTCAGTGCTGTCGGGCTTTTCAGTCACAGAAACGTTCATGAAAGAAAACGCCTGGTGCATGTCGAATACTCGTCAGCGAGTAATGGCAGTAAATAAATAAATAGGAAATAAACAACGCTTTATTGTACAAAAAGCCAAAATAGCTTCATTAAAATTACGTCATTAAAATTTACGTCATTAAAGTTACAAATAAAACATGCATTTACATTGCAGAACACAGGCGTATCCATAAAAATTTACAACAAGGAAATTGTAAATGGATATCATCATGTAAGAGTTATAAAATATTAGATAATAAATACTAGAGCTTGAACCAGTGCGTGAGATGATTTTAAAATTCAAAATTGTTCATGATTAAATATCAACAAAAAAATCGTCTACCGCATCTCTCCGGTTCTCTCCAGTAAGTATGATTTCAGAGCTTTGCGAAATGCGGGAAAGAATGAAGGTGACTTGATATTTGAAGGCAGATGATTGTACATTTTTTTGGCAATGTACAGTATTTAACTAATTCTGAGCTCGGGGTTGATAGATAAAGATCGTGCTCCGCATTCATAAGTGGATAGTTATGAGATGGCCTTTCGGAAATAGCAGATATTATGTGCTTGCGGATTAAGCAAACGGATTCAAAAACGAATAAAGAAGGAAAAGTCAGTATTTTGAAATTTTTAAAGAAATTCTGGAAGTGAGTTCTCCTGTTCAGTCCCAATAAATATCGAACTGCTCTCTTTTGAAGTTTGAAATTACGATCAAATTTTGTCGCGCAGCAAGTACCCCAGAATGGAAGGGTATAACGAAGATGCGACTCAAAAAGGGCATAATAGACTATTCTAGAGGTTGATAAGTTAAGTTCCTTAGAAACTGAGCTTAGCCCAAAACAGGCAGCGCTTAGTTTTTTTGATAAAGCTTCGACGTGCAAGTCCCATTTTAAGTCCTAAGAATTTCACAGAGTCCACGACGTCAATAGTGGTGTTATTAAGTACGAAAGGTTATATAGTACTTTTATATGACAAAACTTTAGTTTTTGAAACGTTGAGGCATAAGAGATTAGAATCGCACCAAGATTTAATGGTATTATATAGTGCCGTAAGTAAGTATGCTCATTAACTTGTACATTCAAAAGATGTTTAGTCTCTCCAACTCACCGCATTCACTAAATACCTTGTAGATTCACTCTGTTGTTGTTAAAATACTCTCATTAGAGCTAGTTTCAGTCTAAACAAATTCTTCTTCTTCTTCTTCTTTTAGAAGGCGTATCGCCTGTTTAATTCCAGTTTCCTCCTCGCCTAAGCAACTCTTGCGAGGTTGACTGCCAACTGTCTTGCCAAACTATAGGTGGTCGTCCAGTAGGTCTTCTGCCATGGGGTACGTTGTTGCGAATTATTATGGCCATTCTGTCGGGGCCCATTCTATTGACATATTGGTTCCATTCTCTTCTTCTCTGCCTTATCCATTGTAATGAGATGGATTGTGGGGGTTTAATTAGAGATGGAAAATAATGTGTAGACGATCAGACTCAGCTTTATTCAGTCTAGTGCTTCAGGCTCGATCTAATACAAAAAATCCCTTAATTATGGTAACAGGTAATTTGCGATTAGCAAACAGAAAATCTCACCTAATACCGGGATACAGCTTACTAATATATTTATTATATTATTCACTAACACCCTCGTGGCTATTGGATCGGCCATCAAACTGCGAATATTCATACGGCAGTAAAAACCTACCTATCTTTTAATAGAATACCACATTTTTTGCGGGGTATCAACCTTAATGGTTCCCTCGCATTTGCCCAGCGCATTCACCGTATTTAACAATAGTAAATAAAATAATAACAACAATAATACCAAATAATTCCCGTTACACCATCTGACAACGTCGTTTGTTTGACACTTTTCTCTTATGTCTACATTTCTCTGTCTGTCCCTCAATGTGTATCCAGTTATCATTCTTAAGGTCTTCATTTCAGTAGTTCGTAGGATTCTCTTTGTTACTGATGTTTCAGCTCTGGTTTCCGCACCATATGTCATCACTGGTCGTATGCAGGTTTTGTATATTCTTGACTTACATTCTGTACTCAAATGTTTGTTTTTCCATATGGGATATTTAAGATGTCCTGATATTGCGGCAGCTTTATTGGCTTGTTTCCTTACTTCTTCTTCCAGGAATCCTGAGCTTGTAATTTTGCATCCGAGGTATTCGAATGACATTATCTGATCAATAGTTTTGTTTTTTATTACCAATTTGCACCGTAGAGGCTCCTTTGTAATGGTCATGCATTTGGTCTTATTTGTGGAAATTTGCATGTTAAGTTTTTCTGCCTGTCTGTTAAAAGCTTGTAGCATTCTTTGGAGGTCGTCCTCTGACTCTGTACTGCGTCATCGGCATAGCATAATATGTTTACTTTATGCATTCCCATTCGATATCCTAATCCAGTATTCTTGACGGTTTTTATTACTTGATCCATGATTGTGTTGAATAACAGAGGGCTGAGACTGTCGCCTTGGCGAATACCAGTTGTAGTTCCAAGATGCTGCGTTTAGGTAAAGTTTGTTCTTATTTGGGTTGTTGTGTTTGTGTTTAAGTCCTTGATAAGTTCTGTGAGTTCTTTCGAGACATTACTGCGTTCCAAGATGGTGATGATGTCTTTTAGTTGGACTCTATCAAAGGCCTTTGTTAAATCTATATAACATAGATAGGCTGGAGAGTTATATTCTAAGGATTTTTCAACTAGTTGCCTGAGTATGAATAGCGCATATGCTAAACAAATTAATATCTCTAAATTATATTTTCCATTTTATTGATGATGCAGTGGATACTTTTTTTTCGTTGTCAATTTAATCGGAATTATTCTCCTGTCCCATTTTTTTATTTTCCCGTTTCATTGGCTATCGGAAAAAATAATTGAGTGAAAATCGTGTCCCATATATATTCAAAAATACGCCAATAAAAATGGAATTGATGCAAATCAAAAAGTAACCGTGCAAAATTTCACAATTACAATGATTGTTGTGACGCTGCCGCGTTACTATCGGTTTTTAATTTTGTGGAGCTGGAGTTTTTTTTATTCTGGCCAAATCCGACCTTTAAGTATCGATTAAATTTTAATGCATATAGTGTGGAATATATAGTATCACAATCGGTATTAAATTTTTATGTTCTTAGAATGGTAGAATGTAGAATTAAGAACTTCATTATGCTGATGACTGTGCTCTAGTTGCATAAACGTTACAGCAATTACAAGAAATGTTGACACATATACATGGGCATACGAGGCTTTGGGCCTTAAGCTGAACATCGACAAAAGTAAAATCATGTGCGCTCCCCCGGAAGATCACAATAATGCTATAAAAGTCGGAGAACTATTAGAATATGTAGCGGAATTTAATTACCTCGGCAGATTGATTTCGGAAAAGGCCAATATCGACTCTGAAATTCGTCACAGGATTAGCAGCGCCTCAAGAGCATTCTGGAAATTAAAAGACAAAGTTTTCTACAATCATGACTTGAGCACAAAAATTAAACTTACAGTGTGCAATTATAATCCCCACCATGTTGTACGGGAGGGAAACCTGGGTGACGCACAGTGTTTCGATATGGGAAAAAAGTGGACATTTAAGTATAAAGTCAACATTGAAAAGTACTATATTTTTTTTCATCATTACAAATTGGCAATACCCTACGCTATGTCAGTTCACATTATTTTTTTTACAACATTTAGTTTCCGAATAAATTTAATTGAAACTTGCCCTTTCGTAAGTCACAAAAATTTGGCCCAAAACCTTGCCCATTTTGCTACAAAAGTATTTGAATTTTTCCTCCGATAGCCTGTAGTGAAATTCCTCGGTAGTTTCCGCAGTCTGATGCACTTCCTTTGTTCTTAAATATATTCACTATATTCGCGTTGCAAAAGTCCTGAGGTACCTCTCCGCTTTACCATATGACATCAAAAAGAGCCTTATGATGGCCAATAAGTTCTTTACTTGCACACTTATAGATTAAAACAAGTAATTATTTAATATAAATTTTTAAACACTCTGTATCATATAGTATAATTTTTATTATTACAACACAAAATTTAGAAAAAATAGAAAAATTTCGGTACAATTATTTGGTTTTAAAAAGTTAAATACTCCTAGAGAAATAAAGCATTAAAATTGTTACTACGATTTCAAAAATCATAAATATCTCAAAAACGGTAAGATTAAAGCGCGGCAAATTTTAATCAACCTTTATTTTAATAGTAAAAATTAAAAATGTATTAATATACAGGGAGATCTTTTTAAAAAATACAACATTGATATTTTTTTTTATTTGTAACGTTTTGCGGCGTTTCAAAATAATCATAAATTGTAGTTTTAGTAGTTCACCAACGAACTCATTACTCACCATTTCTAAAAATCTAATCATTTATCTAGAGTACCCCCTGTCGGAGAAGGTGAATAACCCTGTATTATTTTTCAGAAATGTTGTTAACTGTATCATAAACTAGCGTGTACCCGTGACTTCGTTCGCGTCGAATTAATCATTTGTAATGGTGATGATAAAGCAAAGCAAGAATTTCCATTAACATACAAACTGGATAAAATTTTCTCACATTTATGTCAGGATGAGAAAAAACAATATGGCGATATTATTATGTGACAAAACTTTCAAAATTTTGTCCGTTATCATGGTAGTGTGGCCTTTATATAATTATTATAATTAAAATAATTTATTGAGCGGTAGGCAGAACTTGGATTAATGAGAGCACCGTCTTTTCAGAGCGTAAATATAGTTTATCGTTTACATATAAAAACAAAATATAACCAGCTAAAAATAGAAATTAAGGCATCGCACTTTTTATGGTAAGGGCTCTTTCTAAATTCAGTTACTATAAACTCTATTGCCACTTACCTTATTACGTCAACATCCATCAGCAATACATCAACAACAAGAACCTGTCGAAGATTTCATTGATCCCCTTGTAGATCTACCTCTTCGGTCTTGGACTCATACTTTGGATTGAACCACTCGACCGGTTATCACAGTGTTCTTTTAAATAACTTAATATTTTAGTGATTAGGTGAAATAAAGAAATAAAATGCCGATTTTTCACAACACCTAACTATATTTAATATAAAGAAATAAATAAATAAAAAAATAAAGAAAAAGATTTAACAACAAAACATTTATAATTAATGAAAAAGAAAGAAATTGAATCAAAAATAATTAATGACAATTAGAGAATTGAAATTAAAACTCAGAGATAATAAAGTTAAAAAAATACAAAATATTCTTCTTATTAGTCCAATTTAAATTATCTACAATTAGCATACACTTTCAAATCTCTCTTGGAATTATCGTTGGCAGAAAATTAATATGTTAAAAAAATATTCACTGAACAATTTAGTTTAAATTAGAATTTAATAAAAAGAACAATTGCAAAATTAGCACTTATGCAATGGCATCTAAATTTTACTAAAGCCTTTAGAACAAACAGAAAGTCTTAAATCATTAATAAAGAAAAATATTAGAGAAAATCCAAAACAACAATTAAAATACTTTAAGCATTTTTTTGAGAAATTCTTTAGATAGAGAACTTACTAAAACAATTAAAAAGACCACTGGATAATATAAGATCTACACGGAGTAAATTCGACCGACTAATTTAAAAGTCAGTACCGAACTAATTTTGAAGATGAAAATACTGATGCTGGTACTATCTCGGAAAGGCGTTAGTACATCTTCGGCACGCCCCTGTTTGAGTAACCTTCGAATACCCATCCAAATGCATATTTTGCACCTTTTTAATTGGCCGAAGGGTTCCTTCCCCGAAAGATCCCTAGACTTCTTCCACCCCTGTTTCTGGTCCTTATCCCGAGAGGGCATCAGCATGTCCTATTTATTATTTAATTGTAATTTCCAAACCCTTCCGTGTAAATCTTACTCTTTTACCCATTTGCTGAATAACATTCATAATCTACCTTAACTAATACAAATGATACCGAATCATAGGATTACCTTAAAAAAACCGCCTAGAAATTAACTCTTTATTTCTTCACATTTTTGTCTATTTCTATTTAACTCTAGGAACGGAAAAAAAGACAATCCTATTTCTATCATTTTCAGACATTCATCTCGTGAACATTTGGATTCTGATTTTAAAATATATATTTAATACTTTTAATTTTCAATGTAAAACCTCTAGCGAGGGGATGATTTAATTTTACTTATTTCGTTAAGCATGCCTACGTGCTTTTTCTGCGGTGTTTATTTTGAGATATCCCTAGGGTACACAACTGGTACCACTCTGTCAAATAGAGTTTTGATAATAAGGGATGAATGTTTGTTTTACTTTACCCTCGTTTATGTGACTTTAAATTATTTAGAAGATTGTATTATTTACTTAGTTAGTTTCTCAGGATATATGCGTACTTTTAGAGAGTTTATGTGTCTTGAATATCATTAGATTATTTGCTTAGGCCTTTTAAAATTCGTTTGCCTATGTCAACTGATAACTTCGTAAACTGAAATGGTTCCATCTTAGAATAACAAACCAAAAAGATAAAGTTTTACAAAGCTTGATATTATTCTATTACATTTTTGTAACTTGGTAATATTTGAGAGGTAGATTCATCTTGTTGGAGTTTGACTTTAAAAATCCGTTTGCCAAAAATAAGCTTTTTACGTCAAGCAGTTTAAGCAGAATCGTGGTTAATCAATTACCAAACCAACTTTTTGGAACACCCTGTAAGATTTTTTAAAAAATTTCAAAATATGTAAAAAACAAATAAATTATGCGCATCAAGCGTTTTCCCGAAAGATTAAAAGTTTTTTTAAATAACAAATATTGTAATATTTGAGGGGCGTTTTCACTCTCTTGGAATTTGAGATTCAAGAAACTCCTTCTTATCGAACCTCTACACCCCACAGTCAATCCGTTTGCCAAAAATCAGCTTTAAACGTCAGTTTATGTAGAATCGTAATTACTCAATGGTAATATTTTATGAAACACCCTGTATAAATTTTTAAAAAATCTTAAAACATGTAAAACAACAAAATAAAATATGTGTTTAAGAGTTTTTCCGAAAAACTCACCGGTTTTTAAATAAAAAATATTCTAATATTTGAGGGGTGGTTTCACCCCCTTAGAATTGAGTTTTGAAAAATCCCTTCTTATCGAATCTCTACACCCTAAAGTCAATCCGTTTTCCAAAAATCAGCTTTTTGCGTTAAGCGCTTTAAGCAGGATCGTGATTAATCAATGACCAGATTTTTCGAAACACCCTGTATACATTTTAAAAAAATCTTAAAATATGTAAAAAACAAAATAAAATAAACGTGTTTAAGCGTTTTTTTCGGAAACTTGACCGTTTTTTAAATAAAAAATATTGTAATATTTGAGGGTGGTTTCACCCCCTTGGAACTGGAATTTCGAAAAATCCCTTCTTATCGAACCTCCACACCCTAGAATCAACCTGTATTCCTGTCAAATTGAGATTCTTACGTTGAGTGGTTTGAGCAGGATCGTGATTAATCAGTGAGTCAGTCACTTAAGGATTTTATAGGCCCGGCAATGGATCTCTAGGCATAGGAATTACATGCATTGGAATGAAACGCCTATAAAAAGTCTATGCTTAAACAGAGATGGACAACAACTTCCCCGTTTCCACTTCCACTACGACTGTCTCCTTAAACAAACTCCAATAAGATAACAAATTTTGGAAATTCCGCCACCTCCCATCCACTCATGATACCCATCTCCCTGCCCTTTATTTATCGCCATTATTTTATTTCCCTTCCCGCGCCTCCGCATCTCGCTATTCCGACTCCCGTCAGATTTTTTCCAAATAATTTCTGAAGTAACGTCAATATTTGGATAAAAATTAGCGTCTGGAAATTTTTTGACATGAGAGATTTTCATGAGAGAAACCAAATCAAATAACTATCTACTCAACGTTGTAATGGAATATTTTAGAGCAGACAACAAACCAAGCTTGTTAAACCTTTGTCATGTGTTTCCGCCCTTAAATTGGTATTTTTTCAGAAGATCGTAAAAACTGTTTAGAATGAAGGACCCGTTTCTCTGGGAAAAACTAAATATTTTTC